>NC_072022.1:21102047-21402047 GCF_027791375.1 Indicator indicator | reverse complement strand
ATAGTTCAGATTTTTTTTTTTCTTTTACTGAGACTGTTTCACATGCGGAATGTAATTAGCAGTGGTTCTTGGGGAAAAGCACAACCTCATTTTGCAGACTCAAGAAGTTCAAATAATTCTGACAGGATGCAAAAGTCAGTGCTTAACCAGGGATTGTCTCTGAACCTTTATGCTCATTGCTGCTTCTTGATTGAGTATTCATGTTGTTGTGTGGAAGAAGAAAAGGTTGTGAGATAATTTGTAACTGCTCTGGCAAGCTGTGATCTGGGGTGTGGAGGGAATCATCTCTCTTATTTTGCCAGTGCTACTCCTTTGAACTCCTGGCTAAAAAGCTATAATAAAGACCTGTCTCAAAAAGAAGGTCATCAGGCAAGTGCTGAGACTTCAGGAAGTCTTAAGCAAACCTACAGTCTTTCTGCTGTTCAATTGCTCCATCTTGAGCCAGGCCCTTCCTTACCGGTGTGTACTGTAATGAAAATGCCAGTGCTGCTCTAATTCCTGCTGCTCTAATGTGCTGCTTCCTGGCCCTTGCATCCAACACTGATTATTCCCTCACTGGTGGTGTCCTTTGCATGCAGTAGGTTGTGCAAAGCCCTGAAGAAACAACGGATAGTCACCAGGTCTGAAAGAAAACTGAGTCTAATAGTAGAGGCAATCAAATACTGGATGGTAAATAGTATGCTGGGGAAGATGAAGGTGTAGGAGGGGGAAAGAGCAGCTATTTTTAGCCACTTCCTTAAAACCCAAATGTTTGACAGCTTGTGACATGAACATTTCCCACATTTAGAATGGTATGTTCTGATACTGCCAATTCATTTATCTAGCTGTTCCTGTCAGGAGCCTGTTACGTGGACCATGGGATTCAAGGGCATTACTCTCTTGCTGTACTCCACAATGCAGGATGAGTGTAAGGATGGCTGGTGTTACAAAGAGAGAGAGCAGGAGTGTGTGCTCCAGAGTTTAAGTAAAAGTGTTCCTGGAAGTCCTTTTCTCATTAATTGCCCCAAGAACTCCAGCTGCTTAAAAGACATGTCCCAAGGGTAAACTTACTCTCTAAGAAGACAACAGACACCAGATCTTGGCAGACAGATGCCAAGCTCTTTAATATCTGCATTAACTCTTCAGCTGCTAAGCTACTTTATTTTTCTTTTTTCTTAAATGTTAATATAGAGAAATTAAAGTTACTCAGGGAGTTTAGTTGTGAAGCTCAACTGTGCTCTAGGTGAAATCTTAGAATTGTTTGCATAAAGCTAAAGGATATTATTTCTGGGTGAGAGAGCTTAAACTGTTATGTTCTCCAGTCAGTGCAAACTTACAAACTCTGAAAGCTGTTTGGTAAGAAAAATATTTTCTTATATGTGTTGGTTTTGTAAGTTGCCCATTGGCTTCATGGTTTTCCAGGAATTCTTTTTGCTTCTCTGCTCGTTTTATGAATCCCTGGAGAAGGTCTGTGCTCTGTAGCACAGACAGCAAGAGTGCAGGCTTCAAGTTAGAATAATCCAATTTGGTTTTCTCCTTCTCTGTACCAATACAGTGTTTAGGAGCTATCCAGCTTTCTTGGACATGCTTCAAGCTCAATGTTGACCATCCTATGACCAGATTCTCTGAGGTCTCTAATGGTTTGTCTTTTTTGTATTTTATTTTTGTTTGGTTTGAGAGAGGGTCTATTATATAAATCAAACACCTCCAGTTATCAGGGATGTCAATAGGAGCCCATAGTCATTATAAGGGATTATTACCTCTCAAGGAGTGATCCTCAAATGACCTAAGAAAAGTAATTTGGAATAATATCTGTTTCCATTTCATTGACAGAAAAGTTTTAGTCTTGCAAAAGAAGAAACAGATGTCTGATTTGGCATCAGTAGGTACAGTTCTGCCCATAGAGGAAGCCATAAAGTGGCCTCAACAAGAAAAGAAACCATGCAGTTTTAAGCAGATTAGATAATTGAGATTAGCCCTCTGTGATCTTGCTGTGTTTTCATTTATTTCAAAACAGTCTAACACAGAGCATGTTGAGCAATCAGTTGAAAATCACGTGCAAACACTGCCTAAGTACCGATAAGAATCATGGAGGTAAACAATGAATTCCTACTAATGGCTAAGTCACCAAAGTAAGAGCAAATCTAAATACACACCCTTAGTTAAATATAATTTCATTAACTCAGGTTACGTGGCTTTGGGAAAGGTTTGGTGGTGTTTTTTTTTTTTTTCCTTCCCCTCTCTCTGCTCTCCACTTTCTGATGCTTGTCAAATGAATTGCATACAACCAATCCATCACTTTCGACTTTGTTTGGCCATACCAGAGATGAGTTTTGAGCTGAGCAATAAGCAAGCATAGTTCTTTACGTTTAACAACAGTAGATGCATCTGGTAATGCTGGGTAGGAAAGCATAATTTCAGTGCATTTTGCATATAATATTTCTATATCTGAAGTCTACTAAATAGTTAGATTATTCTATCAAAACCCCCAAAATATTGCCTACTACAAGTGCCCAAATACCACATCGTTTCCCATTTAGAAGACACATGCAGATCTTGCTGGTATGTTATCTTTGCAGAGGATAAAGGGTTTTTGATCTCCTTTAACATTATGCATCATGTAGTATGCACTTGATGTTATCTTCATGTTATGCCCTCACCCCTTTTCATCCTTTCTGACTTGGGAATTCTATTATGTTCTTTGCTGTGTTGTTTTTGTTTGTTGTGTGTTCTCCCCCACCTCTCACTCAATAGTCAAGCTCAGATACTTGAAGCATTTTGTCACTCATTTAACATTTTGTGGAAAATCCTAACTTTGTTATGTACCTGACATTCACATCTCAATATTTTCTTCTCTGTGTGAGACTTGATCTTTGTTTTAGTGACACCTCATATTCTTTGCTTTTCACCCCTCCCATTCAGACACTTAGAATCTGTTGTCTTTCCTTGGTTTCCTGGCCAACTATCCCTTCTAAAATATTCATATTCCTTTTTGCTAAATATTCTGCAGTAAAGCTTGTAATTGGCAATGCAGTGACTGAAAACAATGGGTAAACAATGTGAGGACTCCCTTTCCCTTAGGGGCTTCTTGCTCCCTCAAAAAATGTTCCTACTTCAATATTCCTCTCATCCTCCCTATTAAGTTCTACAGGACTAGTTTTCATTTTTAACGTGACAAGACTTTTCACCCTGCTCAGTACTGCCAACTGGTCCAGTCCTAGGAGATAGTTAGCACAACAGATGACAATACATCCATGCTAGTAGATTTAGAATTCACTGGCTTGTTTTTCAGACTGCAGAAGAAAAGTTTTTTTTTTTTTTCCTTGCTGCTGTAGTCAGTAGCCTGACAAGGGCCAGTAATAGATTCTTTGAGAGGGAATACAATAAAACCCATAGTGGGAACATATGGGCTCTCCTGACTGAAAGATGCAGGTCTGGGGGAGTGGTGGAAGTCCTGTTTGTATGCTGATGTCCTATCATCCTATTATAAGATACCATTGGTGTAAAGTTCCAGGTGAGGATGAATGCTCATTGTTTGGCCAAAGGCTGGACCTCTGCACTAAGGGAATACAGAACAAAAAGTTAATTGCTACCTCAAATTGCTTACAACCTTGGAGAACAACTAGAAAGGGATAGAAAGAGGTGGAAGTGTGTTGTGAGACTTCATTGATCAACATGAAAAGCAGTGGCCAGAGAATGTCAGTTGGTAAAGCATTACCCAAGTATTTTGGTGAGGTTGTTGGGAGAGGGTCTTGCAGGTGCTTGGAAGGAACTCTCAGTGAACACAAGGTAGTATGGTTGAAACCATGAAGATCTTCTGTAAATATAACCAAATGTGTTTCACGCTGCAATATTGTGGTGATGATGGTGTGGAAGATGAGATGAGGGACAAGCTGTAAATAATTTTGCCACAAAGATAATCTTATGTTTGATGTAAAGAAAAGGTGACCCAACTGAAAAATGGAATGTATAATCAGAGGAGCTAAGAAAGAATCTCCCCCCAACAATGAGATAGAAGCAAAGCATTATGGTGTGTAACTGTATCCAGAGGATAGTGTCAGGAACTGATATGGGATGGCTTAGATACGAGTTGGCTCAGTCGCCTGATCTCATGCAGAAGAGCTGTGGAAATTGTCTATATGGGACTATAGGACTCTAGAGGAAGTTCTGTATCTAAGGTGACTCTGGTACTGGTGAAGTCTCCATACTTCAGATGACAGAATAGACATGATTGATGGGTAAAACAGAAATATGATCAACAGTGAGAAAAGGACAAACTGGGAAGGAAAAGAATTTAATAAATCTGCTCTGGATATGGTCTGACTTGATTTCTTTAATTCCCTATTCCTCATGGTTACCCTAGCAATAGAAAAAGGTCAAGTTTGGAACAGCAGAGGGACCTGGAGTAGACATGTGGCTTTTTAGAGCCACTAGACTATGATATGGTGAATTTATGAATTGGATCATCTATGTAAAGAGCATACAGGTAGACAAGACAGAGGATAAAACTTCCTTCTCTTTCAATATTGCCACCGTAACAGGCTAGAGTAAGGAGAGATTTTACCATAGGATGCAATACATAATGCATTTAAATGTGTTCTGTCAAAGTATGCTGCCTTTTAGCTTTGCTGACCATTTCCTTGTTCTTGTGTTGCAGAAGCAGTTGTATGAAGTACCCATTTTAATCCTTTACAGTTCGTTATTTCTTAGATTAATTTTTTCATTTTCTTTTTCTCTAATTTCAAGTCCAATCATCTCAAGATGGCAAAGTAAGAGTAATTGTGAGCACTGTGGCGCATAAGTAGTGCATAGGAAGGAGCTGACAGCATCCTTCATTACTGTCATCTGATTTGCCTCTTTAATCTCTTTCATCTCTGTGCTCTCAATGCCCTTTTCTTACTTGTGAAGCTGATAGTTTAGTCTTGTTCCCAGATTTATGCAATTACAGACACAAATATCTGCTGTATACTTTAAGAATTCTGGCATGAGATGTTAAGAAATTTCTAGGTGTGTTGCTATTACTGTCCAGGGAATAAACTAAACTTCCATCCATTCTTATATATCTGCAAAGTGTAGTTGGAGAACACATCCTATTTATTGCCTGCATTTTTGTTTCCATACTTCAGCTGCTGATCCTTAGTTTGTTTGGATCTGAAATTTTCTGTGGTGTGTGGTTTTATTTCTGTTTTGGGGTGGGTTTAACCCCACTTGACTGGAATGGGGAAGTTTCCTTCCTACCTCTCCACTGTGACAGTTAAGGGTGGTGTTTTAAACACCACTGGGGACCTTTGGGATCTGGCACACCATCCCCAGCAAACAATCTTGTGTGCTGACTTGCCCTGCCAAATAACAGTGGTTAAAGAGATGCATGGAAAGTCAGTAGAGATCTGTCCTTCTGTGGGTGGAAATGATGTAACAGTCTATGGTCCTTTGCTCTGAGCTGTGTAGCTCCACCTGTGAGAACAGCAGAGCAATACAAATAAACCACTTGCCTGCTTTAAGGCATCTCAGTTTACTTAGTTGCCTCTCTGGTGAGTTACACCCTATTTGGATTGTGATCTAAGGCTCCTGGTTCCAGGTCTTACTGCCTCTTTGTGTGAAGCCTGCCTCCAGTTTTGGGAAAGCAGAGTAGTGTTGAGTTTGGGAACAGATCGTGGGAAGCTTCTAAGGAAAATCCATTTCCCCCCCCTTTAAAGTCTCTTTATTTTCTGCTGAAATTTAAAAATCATCCTGCTCATATCTAAATAGGAGGAAGACCTCTTTCTTTAAATTATGCCAAGGGGCCCAAATCTGGTCATGTGAATCCCAGCTGCTGGCTACACAGCTGCTTGCATAGGAGGCTTGAGAGGAGGCAGTGTGGAACAGGAAGATCCTGACTGACAGGACAAAAGTGTGTCTAGGGAGGGAGGACACATTGCCAAGTGTCAGCTCTCTAACATTGTGCAGGAAAATACCAGTCAGCAGTGTGTACTAAAAGCAATGTGAGAGTCATGTGATGTTATACCTAAATTGCAAGTCAAGGAACAAGTTTGTTGTACCAACAAGCTGCTTGTAGTCCAGGCTGGGCAGGTGGTAGCTATGGCTAGGTCAGTGGGTAGAGGAGGCTGTGGCCTGATCAAAGTTGAGTTTGGTTTGGGATTAGGGTCTGAGTTGGGAGGCAGTGATGTGATGCCTCATGAAGTTTAGCCTCTCAGTTTAGAAAAATCTGCCTGATCCTACGTAATGGATTGCAAGGAAGGGTTTCTTTAGTGGCATTTTTAGTACCTTTGGCTGAACTGGAAAAGGATCTTCTTGCAAAAAAAAAAAGCCAACCCACCAGCACAACCAAATGACCTGAGAGTGTATTTCAGTGGTTAATCCAACCTCTGATGTCAGATTGCCTAATCCTCTTTATAAATTCCACCTGCCTAATAGCACACTGTTATACTCTGCCCATACTTTGTCACCTGAGGACATTGGGGAAGAGGGACGAGTTAAATAACCAGAAGCTTTAGACCCAGTTTTCAGACCTGTCCAGAGTGAGATGGTAAACAAGATGGAAACCCAGGGTATTTTAGGGCAGCTCAAAGCTTGTCAATTTAATAATCATATCCAAGCCATTTATTGGATTTGAACCATTGGCTGATGCAGACTACTCTTGTATCCATGAGCAACTCTGCAGATATGCCCAAGCCTTTTGAACCTGAGACTGTGGGAGCAGGAAGGGAAAGTTAAACATCCAGCAGCAGCCAGGTGCTGTTGTTAGCAAATGTTTCCCCAATAATTACATCACTCTGTGGTGGGGACAGTGGAGCCAGATGGTGCAGGAGAGAGTTCACATTAAAAACTGAGAGGCAATGCACTTTTACAATAAATTTTACTTTCTGTGTCTCAACTACAACATTTTTTCTTCTCTCTATGTTATCTTTTGGCAATGCTGACAGTTTTCTCGTATTCTTTTTGGGGACTATTTTCAACATTGCACAGCTGTTTATTTAATATGTCTCTAGTGCCTCAGCAGATAACAGTAAGTCAGAGTGAATGTTTACCTTACTTCTGAAGCACTATTCCATTCAACGCTTCTAGTACTCTGGCAGTTTCAAGTGACCAGTGTAGCATTTTAATTTTTCTTTACTTTGGGCATTCAGTCACTCTAGAATAAGACCATTGCTCATGTTCTTTCTCTTTTGTTTTCCTCACCAAACTATGAATATCTTCATTGCCTCTTCCAAATTTTTATTGGACAGGTTTGAATGACCTCATGGAAAGCAACAGTTCTCCTCACCCTCCCCAGGAGGCTGCAGAGTGCTCAGGAAAAACCTCTGAGTGATGTGACATTCCTAGTTCTGCCACCAGCAGCACCAATTAGCTGAAAAGGGGACAGCAAAGTCTATTGAACCCCAAATATAGCTTCTCTGCTGTGAGAAAATGAAGCTGTGTTTATTCCACCACTCATCATGGTGTTGGTGTAGGCGTGGATTCCTAAAACTTCTTAGCTTCAGTTCTGTTGAAGTCATAAATCCCTAATAAACTTCCAGTGACCACTGAAACCCTGAAAACCCTGTCCTCAACAGGTGTCTGTGGAGGGAGTGAGGGAGACTGGTCAGTGCTTATTTTGCATTTGTGCAAACAAAGTCACTCAGAGATTAAGAAATATTTCCAGTTTTAAGAACTAAAAGTTACCCACAGCTGAAGCTAGGGCATTTGTTTAACATTAATCTGTTTCACTGCAGCATGCCACAACACAGTGCTTTGTACTGAATGCATGATGACAGGAAGCTATTCTGGTGTGAGCAAGATAGTTTTGTATTTTATCTGAGCATCCTTTCACTTCAACCAGACCAGGAATTCAGTGTGTCTTGTAGAATAGGTAGTAAAAGAAATATTCTTCAGGTGGCAAGGGTTACTTTTGTACTTAGCTTTGATAGTGCACATTACATCAGCCAGAGAACCTCTGCAAAGATCTGCCAAGTCCTGAATTTCCAATAATCCCACTTCCTTCTCTTAAAATTGAAAAGGTAGTGACTCCCCTGGGAATGCATGTCATTTCAGCATTCCCGTTGACTGTGTATTCTGAAATGCTGCAGTCTGTTTGCCTAGTAATCCCCTTGTCTGTGTAAGTTGTTAGGGGTAACCAAAGGCAGCTGATTACTTAATTGTATAAGGCAGGAAATCGGGTTCTTTCATTAGTTCCCATAATGTTCTTGAGAGCAACCAGTATTCTGCCTGACTGAGTTTTCGATCCTTTAATTCAAAAGATATACTTTCCCTGGGCATACTCAGTGACCCTTTATCCTGATAGTTTATTTACTGAATAAACTGAACATTTTAGATTAAAAAAAAAAAAATTCTATCTCTTATAAGTCAAAACATGTTGCAACCAGAACAAGAATATGACGTGTGAGGTCTTCATGCCACTTTGCACTTATTGAATATTGATGATGATGATTTTTTTTTTTGGTACATGTTACTTGAACTGATGGGCTCACACAGAAAAAGAAACATTCCCATCAACTTGTCACAGCCTTAGGGATCTACTTTATCTAGTGTCTCATCCTTAGGAAGCCCTTTTCCATACTGATTATTTGCTGTATTTTGCTGAAATTAATAGAGAGCTTAGGGCCAAATCGTGCCTCTTTTGTGTCAACTGGCAAATAGATTTTAGAGGAGATGATCACAAAGTCTGTGCTTTGTCATGTGCTTAGGGATATGTACAAAATTCTGGGCAGTGCTGGTGGGGAACTGCGGTATGTTCCTGCTTCCCACCCCAAACACACAGTGAACTGGAGTGTGAGGCTGATATGGGGTCTCTCTGCTCATGTTACCCATCAATGCAACCCTTGTTTGTATGAGCAGCAAGGGAGAAGAGGTACTTCTGCAACCTTATATTTAGCAGTATTTATCATTAAGAAAGAAACTGAAGAGGAGGGGTGGTGTGTGTTTTGTTTTTTTTTTTCTTTTCCTCTTTGTGTGGTCTCTTTTTGTGTTGTTTGCAAATGTGGTACAAGCCTTGCTCTTGTACAGAATCTACTTAGAAATGTTTCTCTTGCCTTTAAAACCCCAGAATATCAGTTTGTGTCAGATATGTCTTGTTTTCATGCCGTGGAGTTGAAGGGAACTTTGCTGTAGAATTCAGGGTGTTGATGTTTAAGTCTGTCATGGGCCTCCATTGAAACTGTTTTTGAAGCATCTTACATGAATCTTCTGCAGCTTCCTAGGCCTAGTATGCCCAAAGTGGGGGGGGCATAAGGGGGGAAGAGATAAACCTTAGTATGTGAAGTGGTGGCAAGTGGAGACTGGGAAAGAATATTGGAATGTTCTTGATTCTTTTGGGCAACTTATTGTTCCATAAGGGATGTAAAACCACTGAGGTGTGAATGTTTCCCCCAAGACATCCCAATAGTTCTGTGCCTGAATAATTGTGTGTTTGCCACACTGACTTAAATAGCACACTGAACAATTCCTCTGTATTCAGAAAAATGAAGTAAGCACAGTCATCACATCAAGAGTAATGTGTGCTTCACTTCTCCCTGCCAGTGTGCTGGGGTCAAGCCTTGATTTGATTCCTATAATAATAGGTTAATTCAGGTAGAAAGTCTCCTCTGTCTAGTAGAGATGTGGAACTTGGCTACTCTCCCTTGTTTCCATGCTGCCCTACCTTTCCACACCATGGAGGATGTTGTTGACTCTTTGGTAATGCATAAATGACAGGGGAACAGAGACCCCCTTCTGTCCATCATCACACCCAAAAGCAGCATTACTGTTCTTGCACCTTGTACATCAGTATGTGGCATGTGGCTTGGCCCCTGGTACCCCAGAGTCTTGTGGGCTGTAATATTTTAATCTATGTACATACTGCTTAAGATAATGGATGTTGTCCTCACTCTACCTTTGGTGTTTAGAAAACCAGATTATAGGAAGTCTTAGCAACTCATGGAAGGTGTACAAAGCAAAAGGGTTTAAACAAAGCTCTTTCACTACTTAGGCAAGTCTGCCAGTAGACAACTTTTATCTAATTCAAATTATAATGTGCTACATTTTCATTGTCTGATGGATCCAGAGTAAGCAGAGAAGTTGTTCTGATTAACTTCTATTTTGGGTTGTTATTGTACCCCTCATACTAAAGGGGATAAATTCAATAAATGTACCAGACTGGGCAGAGCAACATTCTGAAAAAATGAAAGGATGATAAAATGTAGTGAGGCTGTTTGGCCCTAAGCAAATTTAACCAGAAAATGAGAAGACAGTTTCTATTAATCAGTGACCTGAGTTTGCAAGACGGCCTTCTTCTAGAAATAGTGAGAACAGAAACCTAGAGTGGGTAAAATGCTTCAGTGTCAAAATTTTGAAATTCTTATAAACACCAGATGGTGACCTCTGCAAAGGTGTGACCTGCTTTTTGAGCTTGTGGATTTTTTTAATTCCTTGCAAATACTATGCATTGTTATGGAAAGGCATAGAAACTGGGAGGACATCATGCTGTAGCTGATGGAACTCCAGCCCCACTCTGAAACTGAGAATTGCCCATGGTTACACATGAATATTGGCAATTTTGTAGTCCTCAAATAAAAATGAGGTAATTCTGGAAGGGAAACTCATTGCTTTGCATGGGGAAGAAAGGCACAGTCCTGTCTCTACTATGAGTTTCCCCCAAATATTCAGTGATCTTTTTCCTGTGTCTGGTTGCAAACTCTTTTCAGTACAACTCTATGTCCTGTGTTTGATGTCAGTGGGGAAGAAAAGCAGTGACTGTCCTCTGATGCATTTTCCAGGTGTAACCCCAGGTGTCTTGCTGGTTCAAGTAGAAAAACAAGGGGGAAATTTTATGATCTATCCACATGGCTGTGGATAATTTGAATACTAGGTGGCCTGGGTTCATACTCCTCAACAGTGAAATGGTTCAAAAACTTTTCTGCCTCTGATCTTCTCCACCTCTTCTCCGTTCTCTGTAGCTAAAGCTGGGGCTTATCTAAACTAGACTCAAGTACCTTGTGTGCCTGCACTGCTGCTTGACGTGACCCAAGACATTTCAGCCACAGCTTCAGGAGGGAGTAATGTTTCTTCCTACCTGTCACACATCACTAGTGTTACCTGTTCCTGTCACTGAAAGATAACATTGCATCTGTAAACTTGCAGACTTGTAAGGCATAAACCACAAACAAACCCAAGTTACTAAAGTTTCCATTGATTTGCTTAGGCAGAACTGCCCCTTGTAAGACATTTCTAACATTTTGGACTGCTACATGAATACTGTGCAGGTGGGTGAATTTTGCAGGGTTATTTCAGATAAAGATGTGAATATAGTTTGCAAAGAGGAGCCTTAATCACTGAGCAGAGGTGTTCACCTGGTTTGGACTGATCTGGGATCTACCATGGCTGTGTGCCTTGGTGGATGTGGAAAATGTGAAATGAACTGTGAAAGTGGTTGTGAAATATGCATAATTTCAGTGGGCTGTGGTGGAAATGCCCTTCTGTAGTGTGTGTTACTTCCCTTGGATTTGTAAGAGGACACCTTCTCTGGTCATTGGTCCATATTGCCATAATGCAGAAGACAGATCTATAGTTCTGTTTACTTTGGATCTGTTTTAACCCTTGTGGCAGCTGATGAAAAATCATAATGTGATTTAAATGCCCTTTATACATATAAGCCATGTTTTTTTTTCTTAAGGAAAATGTAGGACTGCCTCAAGGAGTAGAGACTGTAGAATCATGTGAACACATTTAATTTGAGTCTAATAGTTTCAAACAAAATATGTGACTCAAATTAATTGGAGGTTTCTGCTTCTAACTGTAACATTTCTTATCATGTAAAGCATTAAGGCAGCATAACATATACAAGACAAATATTAAACAAAGGTATTATGGATGGGAAATTCCTAATCTGGCTCTCTATGTTGGTACAGTGGAAGTTTCTTAATCCAATATCTGATGAAGGAACAAGGAGAGAATTAATTTACTGCACACTAATTACTGAGGAGTATGCACTGTATATACAGTGAAAGGCGCTGAAATGAATACTTGATAAACAATATCTGGCAAATTAAAAATCTGAAATGTTAAATGAAATGCAAATTAAAAATCTGGACCGTTAAATTAATTGAATGCAAAAAACCTCTGACATTAACTATCATCAAGGGTCGAAGTTATATCAGAAAGAGCAAAGCTATTCAGAGTTAAATCCTGCATCTCTCTGTGATTTACTTGTTGTGAATGGGTGGGTGCTAGAGAAGCCCCAAAGATAGGGGTGAATTTGCATGCATGAGGAGCCATCCTTTCTGTCTGCTGTGAAAAAGGCTGTTCTAGGAAACCAAGGGAGTGGTTTGCACCTAAAAGATATCTACTGAAATGCACGAGTCCCTCGAGTATAGGCAAAACATAAGACTTGTGTTGCAGTGTCCATCCCAACCTCAGCTAAGCTAACAGTGTACAGGTTTTCACCTAGAAGGCACTTGATTTGTCTTTTGCATTGTATTTTAAGCCTAGTTTTCTCATCTTCTGATGGAATGGAGACTGGAAACCACTACACTTTCAGGATGTAAAATGTTTATTTTAAGAATTAATTTACAGGATGTTAATTAAGGCTTAGTATATACTTGGAAACCTTGAGAAAGAGATGTAAGCCTCCCTCAAACACACACATGTGCATATGTGCACGCTAGCCCTTATGAAATGTAAGGGAGATAGTCCTATAAAAGTGAAATGCTGAGCAGGGGGATGTGATGATACAGGTTCTCTTTTGGAGAGGCAAAAGCCATCTCTAGCAGCTTTGAGACAAACATTTTTAGGTCACAATTACAGTGTGAGCCTCTTTACAGGTGCTTGCTTGTATCATCTGCTTGCAAAGTCAGATGTGTTATTGCTGGGTGTTAGACTCAAACTAACCTCAGTGTGAATCTGGAGAAGTGGGCAGTATGTATCCTGCCTTTTTACATCAGTTTGTTCAAGTGTAAAGTGTACTTCCAGCTGAAGAGCCTGCTAGTGACAAGGGGGATTGATTTCCATGTTTGGAGGTATGGCTTTCAGAATGGTAGCTTTCATTGATTAAATGAGGGCACTTCTCAGAGGGAGAGTGAGTGCAGTAAATTCCAGGTTAAACTGATATTAATTAAATTCCCTAGCCATTATGATACTTGCCTATAATTCAGGGTAAGATAAGATTGATCTGGGAGAGAGTAGTGAGTAAAAAAAAAAAAAAAAAACAAAAAACCACCACACACAAAAAAAAACCCCAACCCCCCCATGATACATATATTACCCTTGTAATGTAATGTTGTGACCCAATTCCAGTGTACTACCATTTAAAGACTGGAGGGAATGCAATGCAATTAGTTTAACATTTAACAAATCTGAACTATAGCCTTGCACTGTTTCTCTCAATCTTGGTTTGTTCCAATGTGTTTTAATAGATTTAGATACATAGTAGCAGGTCTGTCACAATTAAAAATAAAAGTTATTATGTACTGCTAGCATTTTCCTGCAGGTTTAGTCAGTCTCCCACAGTAATGAAGATATAATTATACTGATGCAAATCACCATAACTAGGAGGGATTGGCCTTTCCCCTCCCTTAATTCATTGAAAGATTTTTATCTTTGACAGCTACTGTCAAACAGGGTGATGGGCTGGAAGGCAGGATTTTTTTTTTTTGTGGTAACAAATTCGCTTGGGGAGAAAATGTGTTTGGGTTTTTGGTTTATTGTTTTGTTGTCAGTGTCTGTTGGGTTTTTTGGTGTGTATGTTTTTCTTTATTTTTTAGTTTGGCATTTATTTATTTTTCCAGATGGCTTGTGTAGTGATATGAATTTTAGGTCCTGCTTTAGCCTAAGAATAGGAAAATATGTCTGAAGGTAGCTTAAGGTCACCCTTTGGGTTCCAGTATAGATAGCTCTGCAAAGAGTCTACCTGGCTCCTGTTGTAAAAAAAAAAAAAAAAAAAATTTAGGAAAAAAAAATAACCCTTAGGGCTGATTTACATTTTACTCAGTTGTTATAGTCCCAGACACCCATTCTTTGCTGAGAAAAGAGCACAGCACAAGATGCTTAAGCCATAACCTTTTTAACCCTTTGTAGCCTTCCAAATATGTTTCCTACCTGTCTGAGCAAAAGGCTACTTTACCAGCTTTAGTGTTGCCTGAAAAAATTTCAGTTGACTAGGCTGTTTCTTCAGGTTTGCTTCTGCTTCTTTTCTACCTGTCCACTATAAAGGAGCTGCAATAGAGGGAGATTCCTGCCTGTTGGTTTATTTTTCTTAGCCACTCATTCCAAGTTGTCAGCTTCTCAAGAAAATATTAAAATTTATTTCACTTTAAGGTAATTATTTTTTAAAAAAGTATTTTTGCCAGCTCATATATTTTGTGTTGATTTTTTTGTAGGTATATGTCTATAAAAATATATGTATTAAAAACTCCCACCCCCTAACCTAAAGCAAAGGTGGTAATGTGTTAGGAAACATGTGCCTTCAGACAGCAGTTTAACTTACCAAAGTGTGTGTGTGTTGTGGGGTTTTTGTTTGTTTTTTTTTTTTTTCCCCTTCTGTTGCACTCCTGGAGTGAAACAGCATTTAATTTTCCCCTAGTCCCTATTCTAGCAAATACCTCTCATTTTCTTTGCCTCAGTGATTTCCTTTCTGCAAATCTGTGCACATCTTCCTCTGTATTTTGTGTATACTGTTAAAGCTCACAAATAAAATTACTAAATTAAGCCTCACCAGAAGATTTGCTCCATGTTTAACTGCATGGTTGGGGCATAATGTCTGAGAAACAAGATGTCATCACTGCAGTAAGAGAAAGGGCTTCCTGCAGAACAGCCTGAGTGGCTGCCTGTTTCAAACACTGTCTCAGTGGTCTGGTAGCAAGGCAAGAGCTTTCCACTGAAAGGTTAGTCATACCAAAAAATCTGGAGGGCCACCAGACAAGCTGTTTAACATGTATTGTCATGATCCTCTTTCCAGCCAACTAAAGGTTGTGATATGTTCCTCTTCAGATTAATTACCAAAGATTTTGTGAGGACATGTCAAGGCTTCACTAACACCTGACTTTCTGGGCAATACAGGTGTCAAAGCAGATGTTTGAGACAAGATGTCTACAACATCTCTCCTAGGAGAAATTGTTCCAAGACAGATTTTTCTTTCCCCCCCCATCAACAATGACAGTTGTGTTTTAAGACTAAGTGAAGGAGAAGACTGCTACTTTCCCCCCCCCCCCCCATCACATTTCTTGAACAGCTATTCTGAGGTTTTGCATATCTGTCTGTTATATATCTCTGGCACTCAGCAGCTGACACTTTTTTTTTTTGTTTGGTGATGAAAATGTATCTCAGGAACAAGGCAGAAGCCACACACTGCCTGGGCCTCTGGGTGATTCACTGCTGACCCATAGGGTCGCCTTCTAGGAGGAGACACAGCTATTGTGGCTGTGGCACCTCTTCCTGAGCTGTGTGTGTTCTTGGAAGAGGGCTTCAGTGCTGAGAGTCCAGTGCCTTTCCCAATTGCTGCAATTCACTAAGGAGAACATGGTAAAATAAAATAAACACCTTGGGTTTATTTCCCATTGAACTGATGTTTCTTTACAATTGGCTGTTCCACACAGTACTCACCTTGCTGGCAAAAGCATTGGTGATCAATGGAGACAAAGTGATTCTGACTGTCAGCTTGGCACATACACCCAGAGCAAACGAACACATCAGAAGCTGATTTTGTGCAAGGCCTGCTTTTGATTTGTGCATTTTCCTGGCAGGCTTGGGCTATGCCCTATTACTTTCTTACAATAAAAGGGAACGTTTCTTCTACCAGAGCTTGCAGCATGCAGCTGTAATAATCATAGGGGAGCCCCAGGTGGTCTGATTTATGGTGTTTAATGTGAACCCCTGAGGTTCTGTGGGGAGAGATTTTATAAGGTATAAAACATTTTGCAGAATTGTTTTGCCACACTTCAGTTTGAACTTCAGTGGGCCTCCTTCATTTATCTCCCTGCCCCTAGATAGCTTATCTAAATGCATGGTTATTAATGAGCTCCTAAACCACTTTAGAGTTGCTTCTGAAAATATTCTGACTGATGGTGGTGTTGATGAGGGTGAATCATCACTGAGAACATTGTGCTCATCAGGATAGTTTCTCAGCTGATGGGATTTGGCAGAATGCCATGGAAGTTCATGGCACTTTTCTGTGGATTGATACTGAGCAAGGATTGATATGCTGGGCAGATGGCGATTGAGGCTCTGATTGAACTATGTGGATTCGCACTCGTCCAGAGCCTGCAGTTCATAAAAGAAAGCCCTGAACTTAAATCAAATACTTTAATTGTACCTTTTTTTACAGAGAGTAATATTTATTAAATGCTAAAGTGTTTCAGTGAAGATATATCAGCAAGTTATGCAAGGAGCAAGACGCTATTTGTTTAACTTTGCTACCTGTATTAAAGTACCTGCCACAGGTTTCATTGCTGTCCTTCTCAAGAACAAGTCAGAGCAAGCTTGGTTAGTGCTACCCCTGCACTGGAAGTCTGCAGTGGGAGTGGCAGAGGAGGTGCACTGGCTGCACCCATCCATGCAACTGCACTGGCACCAGAGGCAAGGAGTGACTGGCTCAGCAAGCTAAAGGGATGAGCCTGGGGCTTTGGCTGAGTCTGTTCAAACAATAGTTTGTCCAGGCAGGGAGAAAGATTTCTGCCTTTGGTGCAGCCCAAGATTTCCACCTCTGGTATGGTCCATGACTCAGAGTCCCTGCTGGAGCTCTTCTCACTGTGCTTTCAGTGAGCAGGGTTGCAAAACACTATGACAGATCCAGATCTCATCTTTCCTCACTGGCCGGGAGAGGTTAGACTCAAGGGTTAAACCCTAGTTCCTCTGTAACTAGAAATGATGTAGTTGCATAGTATTACAAGCACAAAATAGTCCTGAAGATGGAATTTGTGTTCTGAAGTGCTTTTAGTGAAACAAAACAAGACAGTAGCTGAGAATGAAGGCATTTGCTATAAGTTGATGCTTGCTGGATGAGGAAGTGAAGGAATGAAATCAGAATAAGCTCTGGATGGGTACAATGATTAAACTTGTACTGGATCAACTGCAGGTGTTTGGTTTTATTAACTCTGTTCATTCCTATGCTACTTACAATTGTAACTTCCTGATTTCCTCTTTTCTTTTTTTTCTTTTGGCAGAGAATAGATGATGTTTGCTATAGCTCTTAGTTTCAACTAATGACAAGACGACACAATCTGCCATCTTGTGTGTTACCTGCCTGTATTACACCCTTTCATTTACTACATTAAAGTAGCTGTAAAAAGCATTCCAAGAGACACAATGGAGCAGCAGAGCAGCCTCAACGCACTTTAAGACTGTGTATTATATTACAAAACATCTCTTTTGGGGGGTGGGAAAGGAGGGGGGAAATGTGCCAGCTTACAGGAATGTTGGGCAAAAGGTCAGGGAAAGTGCGTAATTATTATCGACTCTGCTGAGGCCACGCCTGTGTGAAATGTTTAATGCTGACACAAGAATGAACTTGAAGCATGTTTGGCACATACATGCAGCAAAGATAGCTAGAGAACCTAAACTGGAAATAAACTGGAACTACATGGGGGAAAAAAAAAAATCCACTTTGGGGTACAGGGACCAAAACCAGCCCACAGAGACATAAAAGGGTAGCCAAGGCCACTCTCATCTTACTGGAGGTTACGCAGCTCGGCATGGAAATGGTCCACCAAGAGCAGTCCTGGCAGAAGGTGGCTCAGTGTTAAAGTGAACGTGCCCTGTTTCTAAGTGGAACCTGTAAGCTATCTGACTTTCGTTTTTGCACACTTACTCTAACAGGAGGCTGCAAGTTTCCTTAGGTTTGCTGGCATCAGTTGGTTTGTGACTGATCATCTGTACCAGTTCAGGCTTAATGCGGGTTGCAACTTACTCATCACAGCCAGCTGGTATAGAACCCAAACATGGCTCCTGTACTTATGCTTTATCACAACACCCTTCTTCGTCTCTGAAAACCTTGCTCTGTAGATATTGAACCCTAAAGGAGAAGTGACTCCAGGCAGACATAATTTTGTATGAGTAATTCACTTTTAAAGCTTGGATATATTCCATCTTCCTTGTGACTAATGGTACCTGAACAGAACATAATTGTATAATCATTTTCCAATTGCTTAATAACTCATTTTCCTTGTTTGTAAGATGCTGTTTTTCAGTGTTTCAGATAGAGGAGAGGACCTGTATGCAGCAATGCATGACAGATGATTATTTTTCTCAGCAACAATGCCATTAAAGGAAACCTCTTTATGCTTGGAGACCCCACAGCTGGCCAGATTCTGACTGGCACCCAATTAGGCCAGTTTCACATCATATTGTCTTTGTGGCAATGCTTGCTTGAGCAGTTCTGACCCCACCACTTCTGTCTGCTCACCAACACCTAAAAGCTAGCACATCACAACTGCGTGGGGCTGTGCTGTAGGTACAAACACTGCAGCCCCACAAATACTTCTATTGGTGTAGCTGGTGGAAATGGCAGGAAGGAATAGGTGGGAGCTGAAATCTCTCAGACTGGCTTTTCTGTTGGAGAGGGATGAATGTTTCCCTTACGTGTGGAAAACTTGGGCACTTGTAGCATATAATGTTGTCTCCAGCTGCTGGATAAGCTAAGGTGAAGGAACTTAGGGAGAAAAGGGGGGGCAGATGAAACACAGTATGTCTCTAGTTTGGCAGAAGAAACATGGTAGAATGCATAAAGACCAGAAGTCTCCCAGGAGCTTTGATCTAGTTGCAGAGAATGCATTTGAAGAGAGGGGATCAGTGCAGGAAAATAGGTTGCACAGCCATTGTAGATGTCTTATGCTATTTTAAATGGAGCCCATGTGTGACTCCTGTGTTGTATTCTTAACCAGAAGAACAAAGAGCATTTATTTTTTGCAGGGGAGGAATGAATGCCCAAATCTTAGGAGTTCATGCTGATGTTCAGGGGTAGAAAGAGAAGACTTGCAGAGGGGCAATAAACTTCTATTCTTTCAAAGAAGCAACAGGCAATCTGTGACCAAGATATCTTGCTAGGAACAACAGCGAATGTCACAAACTACTGGAATAAAAAGTAATTTAATTCTCACAGGTCCAGGTGGAATGGATCTGAAACAAAGCTTGATGAATGGTCCAGTTCTAGCAGGGTTGTGTTATTCTATGTAGGGCTAAGAAATTTATGCTAAACCTTGATGGTTCAATATCAAGTCTTGATTTGGTTTATGTGAATTCATGTTTTATTCCTATCCTAGATTTCTGGAAAACTAAAAGAGAATTTGCTTTAGAGTCTTGTGAGATCTGTTGGACCTTAAAATAGAGCTCAGAGATGGGTGCTGTTTATGAGAGGAGAGGAGGTTATGGGTGCTGTTCTCTCTGAGGAGAGGAAGTTATATGTTATCTGACTATTAAAAAAAAAGTAGGAAAAGGCTCAACTCTTAAAATCATAGACTGCTAGGGACTGGAAGCAGGACCACTTAGGGTTGCTCACACAGGAACTCATCGAGACAGGTTTTGAAGACATCTGAAGGAGACGAGAACATTTCTGGACAGCCTGTTCAGGGATCCGTCACCCTCACAGTAAAAATGTTTTTTTTCTCATGTTGAGGCAGAATTTCTTGTGATTGAGTTTACATCTGTTGCCCCTTGTCCTATCACTGAAAAGAGACTGGTTCCATCCTCCTAACACCCACCCTTCAGGTACCTGTGGACATTGATATGTCCCCTCTCAGTCTTCTCTTCTTCAGATTAAACATCTCCATGTCTCTCAGTCTTTCCTCATAAGAGAGATGCTCCTGTCCCCTGCAGATGACACAGCAAATAAAGAGGAAGGGTGATAAGACCACTTGGGAAATCAGTATTCAATCTTGCCTACCAGTATGAGTTTTCCTGTTCTGGCATTTAAACCTGTCCTCAGAAATGCCACTTGTCTGCTGCCCATCCTCTAGATAGGTGCCAAGATAAGGCTGGAAGTACTTGAGCTATCTGAATCTGTTTTCCCTCTCACAGAGAAGAGCAGCTGTGTTCAGACTAGGACTTATTTGAGAGAAGAATCTGTTTAGCTTCTCTTCTCCCTACAAGCCACCCCAACCCTACCAACCCCCTCTGCCCCACTTCTGTTGTGGTTTTTTTTTTTTTTTTCATGACACTGAAATATTTGGATCATCTCTTAGGAAATTCTGTCCCCTCATGCATGGGAGCTTCTGCAGATTGTCCTAGCACAAGAACAATGCATTGTATATTTTACTTCCCTTTGCACATTTTTTAGATTCTCTTTTTTTCCCCCCCGATATTGCCAAAACATGCTATAGCAGGCTGTGCTCTCTTACAACCCATTCCATGTTGAAATGTAAACCCATTGCAACACAGCCTGTCTGGCATATGTTGTCATAGCTTTTAAAAAGTTGTCCTGCTTTTCTGTTGGCGTTGAGAATTTCATTAAATAAGAGTATTTATTTTTCCGAATTACCCATGGGCAAAAGCAGGTAGAAAACAGATACCTATGTCTAATTATAACCTTATTTCACATTAATCTCTCTTAATTTTCTTTCATTCCTCCTCTAGCGTGCATTCTCTCACTTATAATTGCCACTGGGTAATTTAAAGTCATTTGCTTACTCAGGGCTTTATGCCATACACTCATGGATTGTGGCAGATGAATCCTTCACAAAAAATAAAATTAGAAGCTCCCTCTTGCTCTATAGGTAGCTCTCTCCCTCCCAATCCCAAAGTTACTGAGCAAATTGTTGCTATTAATTTCTAAATTACTGTACTTGTTGCTCAGGGAAAAGCTAAGTATTCAGAGATGTTTCACAACAGCCTCAAGAATGACTTTGCCTATTCAGAAGAGGTGTTCCATGCTAGGTGTTGGTTGCCAAAATACCTATGAGGTTACTTCTTGGCTATTGTTGTGGGAAATTCATTGTTCCCAAGGAACTTTGGTGAAGGGAGAAAGGATTGCTCAGCTAGCTGGTCTAGGTCCATGAGAGATTTCAGACTTGTGGCACTGTTGACTCCCATATGGATGCTGTAGCTGATCTTAGTGACAGGTACAAAGATGCTCCTTTTTAATTTCCCCCCCTTCTCTAATCAGTGTTGCTTTGCCCTGCTTTGTTCTGCACTATTTAAATATTTTCAGGATTTTAGGCTCATTTTTTGTATTTGCAAATATTACTGCTCCCTCCTGATCCACAGGCAAATTTCCTCCTAAACAAGGAACCCTAAGAGAATTCAGAATGAATGGATAGAAAACCCCCCAAATTATTTTCCAAGCTCCCTGGTATGGTAAATATGCTCCAAGTTCTATTACACAAATGCATGACTTGATCATGGTGAGATTATTAATGGCAGTTATCCTAAAAGGACGCATAATTCCTTTTCTAGCTAACTGTCCTATTTCCAGCTCCCTTAGAGCTGTCTCTGTCTCTTTGCAGAGTTAAGCCACAGAAACCCTTCAGTTTATTAGATATGGACAAACAAAAGGGAAAATGCACTTTCAGTTCTTAACCTAGCCATGTCATGGGAAAAGCCTGCCCTGGTTTTCAAACAGACTGAAGTCCTTGTATAATTTTCTTTGGTTTTCTTTGGCCCCACAGCCCAAAGAGTTGGGCAGAGAATTGTTCTTGTCAAAGAAATGTGCCTCAAACAGGAATATTCCCATTGCCTCTTCTACAGTTTGGTCACCAGTGGCTCAACCTTGGTTTCCCTTTCTTTGCACATGGAGCAACATGTACAGGGTTTTACATACCCCTGAGTACTTAATTCTCACTGAAACCAAATGGAGAGTTGGTTACTGAAACACATTTCATTACTGAGCTTAAGACCCTTACTGCCATGAAGGGAATGGTCCTCAACAGCATCATAGTCTGACTTTGGATGTTGTATTGTGGTTTTTTTGAGGCAAATGTCATCCCACTGGGTTAACCTGTCAGACACACATTGATCTCTCTGTATTCACTTCCTTTGGTCAAGAAGGATGCAAAACCTTGGCCTCCTACACTGGCTAATGTTTTCTCCTATTCATACTCCTTTCAATCCATTTTATACAGCCCTATTTTTTTTGGTCGAAGTCTTTAATACTCCAAGGCATTTATCTTATAAAACAGCTACTTAGTTGCAACTTCAGTGTTAAGAATTTACAGTGTGATAGAGCTGGGGTGGAGGTGGCTGAAAATCAACCATTATCAAGTAAAAGCACATGCCACTTCTTGTGTATCTTATTCTGCAATTCTTTGAAGTTTAATCTTTTCGAAAGAAAAGCCTTTCAGCTACTTTGTGGCAACAACTCGGGCTTGTAACTTTTGACTGCACAGTGCTGCCAGTTCATAAACTGATCTCATCCTTTTCTGACAATTAATACTAAAGTGAATTTAAATTGGATCTCCTACTGCCACCGCATCAGCTGTCTGGAACAGTTTGCCTACCTTGGTCTCCCACACTAATTCTTTCTGTACCTTTTCAAAAACGCTGCTAAAAATCCTGACCTCCTTTAGGGCTCTAGCAGCCAGCAAGCTATCAAACAGTTTCTTTTCACATGTGGATTTGGTTGCACATCCGCTTTGCAAAGCTGTGGAGAACTACAGAAGAGACAGGGTAACGGAGTACTGCGCCCCACACACCGAGATCAGGATGTCGGCTTAGCAATGCCATAAGCCTTTGAAACCGTCCTTCCCCTTATGCTTCAGCTGCACTAAGATGCAACCCAGAGCAGGGGGCAGTGCAGCTCACACATACCCTGGACAAAGCTTGGCATGGTCTTGTATTCTTTTCTGTGCTATGCAGGGCTGTGACCTCATCTCTTCCTCCCTCTCTTGTGCAGTTGTGTGGACTGTGCACTCCCACAAGCCAGCACATAGAGGTGTCCTTGTAGCTACACTTAGGGCTCTCCAAGAAGAGCTCTTTTTGCATCCTTTATTTTTTTTTTTTTTTTTTTTGCAAGGAAGAAGCATCTGCAGGCTGCCTGCCAAGGTTCCTGTTTATCCTGAAAGCACTATTTTGATTACTGGGTTAAAAGTGGAAATATGTTTATGCTGTAATAAGAACTTTTTTTTATGTGTCTAAATGTGGACTGGTAAACAATAACTATAATCTCACATTGTGTTGTGATTTGTTCTGTGGTCAATGGAATAATTATGTGACTGTTTTAATTCCCCTTTCCTTTAACTCCTCTTGTGTAGTAATTCTGCTAGCACTGGACTGTAAGAAAATTGTATGGAATAGTCCTCTATTGGCCTCTGGAATAGTCTGTGTACAGAAACTGAAGATTCATGATTAAGCTTATTGTTTATGACATCATTTCCTATAGCAAACCTGCTACATTTCTGAGCATTTTGTATCCTGTTTTCAAAGGCTGGGACACTCACAGCTGGGACCAAATTTTCAGAAAGGAAACATTTTGATGTAGGGCTTGAAATGAAGGACTGTGATGAAAATGTGGTCATTGCCTATCACTTTGGAAAACCTCTGAGGTTTTTCTTTTTTGTTGCCTTGCTTAAACCCCTATATTCATAAAGACATCTTGTCCTTTGTGAACTGACTGAATGTTTCCTGAGAACATTACTAAACTTGTACATGTAAGTGGCATAGTTGTTTCCATGGAAACTGACATACTTTTAAAGCAAAATAATAAAAAAGATCCCAACAGAGGACATAGGAGAACACAAAACTGGCCATAGCAGGTTAGAGCAAAGGTCTATCAAGATGTGTGTCCTGTATCCAACAGTGGTCAAGAGAAAGTGCTTGGAGAGGTGTGTCAAAACAATGCCACAATAGCAATGCTTCTCCAGAAATTCTTTCAGCTTTTAGCATTTTTGGACTCAAAGATTTCCTGAGCCAAAGGTGGCAGCCTTACAAGCAACATGATTTTTTTTTTTTTTTGCTACTGTGAAAAGCCTCATACAGCACAATGACAAGTCTTTACAATCAGGCTCTTGCAACAATATCATTGTGCAGAGAACATGGGGCAATTTGACTGTCTTTAGTTGTTAATTCCATCCTTCCTCAAGCAAAATGCCTGCTTGCTTTGCTTCCTTAAATGCTTCAAGATTAACTGTCTAGAATTCATCACAGAGATGCTTTAGGGAAAGAACTAGGGTCATAGGGTTTCACTCAGAATGACAGTTGGAAGAGAGCAATCCTCTGTATATTATTACACTCTTTTATCCTAAGAGCTAATCATTTGTTCAATTTTTTTTTTTAATATCACATGTCTGACATAACCTTGTTCACTTCACCTGCCCTTTGTACCTGCCCCTGTCCATCTCTATCAGGACACTCCTTATAGAACAGGTGGTTAATACAACATGCTTCCTGTTTTTTTTTTTTTAAGGAGGGTTGCACACCTTTGTCAGTTTGAAGCCAGACTTTAAAGAAATGTACATTCTTGTTGTGCAAGTGTGTAATTTTTTTCTATATGCATTTCTCTGTGCTGAAACTTAGAGAGCCATCTCTGAGTGTGCTAAATTGCAGCCTCCACTGTAGGTGAGGAGAAAGCAACAGAAGTGCCCCTGTGCTCATATGCAAATGGCCCCAGGTGACAGCCATAATCCTAATATTCCACAAATCTGAGTTCATCATGGTTTGACCATGCTCTGCTGCAGATCTTCAGATGTCCAGACCATGTACTGTGTGTCTACCTATGTGGGCTAGTGAAATTTTACACTGGGAAAACTCCTTGATTTATTAAGCTTTAAACAAAAAGTTCACCTTGGGTGTTAATTGGAATCTAAATTCAGGTGTTAACCTCTTTGATTGAAAATGCATGCTGAGTAATTACAGGAAAGAGGCCAATTTCAGGCACAGTAGTAATTACTGAATTAGTAGAAAAGTCCAAGAAGAGCTTCAAATTTCATATCATTGCTAAGGTTTCTGAGGAACAGCTAATCCTGAACTGACTGGGCTCCTCACACCTGTATATGTTTTAGGAAACTCCACTTAAATTTCAAAGAAATCTCTGCATGAATAGTTCTAGAACCAGATGTCAATATTTCTTAAAATGTTGCTTTGTTTTCAAATACAGAAAACTGACCAGCAGCCTGAAATTTCAGTGATGATGAAATAAGGGAGAAAAGCCTTTTTCTTGAGCTTAGTATTCTCTTTCTTGATTCATTTAAGTGGAATTCTCTAGTAATATCTCCTGCCTATTGTTTTTCAAATTTTCCTTTCCCTAAGAAAATCTTCACATTATTTGACCACAACAGTCACTGCTAAAACAGTGTAAAAGAAATCCATATCCTTGTCTTTAGTTCCTCTGTCACAGTTAACTCACGAAAACCTTCAATGCTACCACTTCAATGGTTTCAGGCCATTAGTGTTTAAGGTATTATTTTGCTCTGGACAACAGCTCTAGATTGAGAGTTGTGTCTATTTTACAAGTTAAACGGTCTCCTGAGAAGAACTATTCAGTTGTCATCAAATATTGTGATGTATTAAAACCAAGAAGATGTACACAAGTATTTCAATTACAGTAATGAACTGGGATGAAACCTTGGCATTGTTCAAGTGCAGTGCAGGAGACTTTTGGGGTTTACTGATGATATAGTTGCACGATAAAGGAGTACACACAGATATAGTATGTGGCCAGAAGTTTCATCTGGAAAGTGCAGGATCTGTACCATGAATGCTTGATAAGGAGGCTATGTAGTCACAAGAAGAATCTGATGCAAATCCTTAAATATAGAAGCTTCCTATTTAATTCTCAGTAAGTAGTAGGCCATTATTGACTAAGTCTTTCCGTTAATACTTTTTTGACAACTTTCCTTTTGAGAAAATTTGATTTACAGCCAAGCAGGTCAGATCCTTGAAGCAAGCTGGCCATCTATTCATATCACTTAACTAGAGAATAAGCTACTCCCAGGTTCAAAGAACTTTCCTACAGAAAAGACAGATTATAGTTACTTGAGAGCGTATTTAAGGTCACCTTGATAAGGCAAATCCAGACAGTAACATGGAACACTTTTGAACTTTTTAATCTAATTTATCATCTATGCTGTGCTGTTAAAGTGTTTGTGTATCAGATATTTTTCCTTTTGATTTTTGCCTCTCATGACAAACCCTAGATCAGCTGGTTCCTCCTTTCTGCCCTTTGCTGTATCCAGTACCTTTGACTAAGACAGAATGTCAGTGTCTGCTACATGCAATGCATATATTAACACATGTACAAGAAGAATATTGATGTGTGATTCAGCAGGGTTCTATTTCATAATAAAAATATTATATTATTGGATTTTTTTCTGCTACTCTTCATGTGCATTGATTCTGAGTGTGCTGCAATCAGCCAAAGTCACTGTAAGACATATCAAAGAAATCTCAGATCATGAAACTGTTCTCACTTTAATATCTTCAGGAATTTGAATTGAACAGTAAAACAATTTACAGTTTTTTTTTTCCTCCCCTGTGTTTTGGGTTTTTTAAGTATGTGGCTTTTTTTTGTTTGTTTTATTGTATCTATTACATAAATTCAGGTTCTTCAGGGTATTTATTTTGCACATGCCTGGCACACATTAATAATAAAAAGAAAGCTGCACAGTGGTTAAAGGCTCTTCTTGGAATGGTTTATTCAAACATGTTGAATTGTTTTGAATGCATTTATTAGTTTCAGGTGTAGCCATTTAACTTCTTTGGGCTACTAGCATTTGCAAGAGTGATGATGGAGGATGATGGCTTTGTGAGACATACTTAGCAATAAATATATAAAGTATTTTTAACTGTAATTATGCTGTTATACTATTGACATAGTATGTATATAACTGAAATGAAATAATGGAACTGAGGAAAAATAGAGAATGGAGATAAGATAGTGCTTGTACACAACACCCATGGATGTCTTTCTATGAAGTCCAGAAAGAAAAAGAGGGTTTTGGTACTTACTTTGCAGAACCTTGAAGTTTGAAATTAAATGTTCTGATTGTTTAGGGGCAGGAGTACCCTTAATCATTTTTGTCTGTGCGTTGGGAGACCTGGCTAATAATCTCACAATCATCATGAGCAGTACTCAGTCTCCACAGGGCCTGCTATGGCGATAGTGCTGTAGTCTGTCATTTGGGGATGGCTGAACCATGTCTCCATAAGTGACTAATGTAGAGAGATGATCGTAATGTATGTACAAGGCAATCTGCCCAAGCTAGGCTCTGAAACTATTTATTTTCATAGACTCTCCAGGGAGCCATGGACTGTTCTAGTTTGCACTGGTGAGGTCTACAGACATTATTGGTGGGTGGTCTCTGTGTAAGCCCTATTTGGCTCTGATGTGAGGCTTGCTGTGATGATTTTGTCCAACAGCACCGACTCTCCCTCTGATCCTAGACTTACTGATAGTTCATGTTTTTCCGGTTCTGTGTTTAAAAAAAAAAAAAAAAAGCAAGCCACAGGGGATGGAAAAAGGGAAAATCTATAGGATAATTAAGGAGAATAACTCTATACCTGTTTATTTTATCCATCTTAAACCTTTCTGACATGTACTGATGTCTGTAATGTAAGTGCCCTAAAGGTGTGTGGGCCATCATATTCTTTGCTGGTGTTTGTTTTGGGAACTTAGCAGTCTGAAAGTTTTGATATCTAAGAGGGACTCCATGTTCTGGCATGATGCAGCTTGCAGGCTTCAGGGAGAAAAACAAGTCCATTAATGCAGGCAATAGCTTCCTTTTAAGCTGCTGGAGGTAAAAGCATAGGAGTTGAGATACTTAGATGTCCAGACTGAATGTAAAAAGATAAGTGATTGTATTCGTAATACCTTGGTGTGCTGGGTGATTCATTCAACCAATTAATAAAACCCCTGCCCTGAGCATAAAGTAAAGCCTATTTGGAAAGGTTAGTGTCAGACTCTAAGAGAGCTCAGTTAAAGTTATCTTTCTGCACTCTGCAGGAGATCACTGAGAATCTTGTAATAAAATCTGTTTAGTAAAGCAGAGCAAAGTAATATGGTAACAACCCTTAGTATCTTGTAAGAAGCCATTGGAGGATCTCCAAGTACTTTGGACAAAGTAGTAAAGTCAGCTCAGCTCTCTCCTTTGCCACTTAGAGCAGCGCCATGTTCTCTAGCAAGATGAAGGATTTTTCTAATCCCCCTCCCCATTTAAAAATGATTACTTGGCTTATTTGAAGAATAAACCTTTGAATGTATTAACTGGCCTCAAAGTAAAAATTTCTCAGGAATCCATGTCAGGGGAAACAATGAACGAGTTGAAAGCAGGAATCTGTTCGGAGGCATGCAGGAATTGAAGGCAAAAGTCCTATGGACTAAGTAGAACCTAGACTGAGGCTAAAGAAGTTTCTAAAGATCAAGTCTCACTCAAGTTGGTTGTGAGTGGAGTTTACCCATTTATTTCAATATTGACACCTAGAGAGGTTGTGCTCAATGAAACTAACTCTTGGGGGTGGGGAAGATCCACTGAGGTTTTACTTCTGTCTGCCTGTTCTGTTTTTCATTAAGTGTTCTCAGTTTAGTCCCTCCTGCCCCATTGTTAAATATGATTTTGTTTTGAATTTTTACTTCAATAGAACTCTAGTTTCAAAATCTCCCACAGTTCTAAGCAGAGGTTTGTGTCTTGTAAACAATTAATACTCTTGTTGAGAATGTAATTGCTTAGTTTGGTCATGTCAGATGAAAAAAAGGTTAAAAGAATTCTAAGTAGTTAAGGAAACTCACTCCTACGTCTTTACCCATATTATGTTTGTTTTTGAGAGGCATGAAGTGGAATGAAACCTGTTTTTTCCATACCTCATAATAACTTTAATTTGTTTAACAGTTGGACAAAAAGCAAATTAATCACACAAATACCTTCAAAGAGAGAACTTGGTTGTACTAAATATTTAGCTGTGAAACAGCCATCTGCCATCTCAGTTTAAGCAGCTAGTACCCCTCAGCAGAGATGTAGCCACGTGTTTGAGCATTCTTAATCCTTTTCAGTGCAAAGTAAAAAGGACCTGTGTGTCACTGTTTCAGCTGAATTACTGTTAGTAAATCATGAGTGTGGTAGCTGTTTGACCAGTGAACGTTCATCTATGCCTTATATATGAGAAAGTGAATTGCTTAGGAGCTGACCATAGTGAGATCTAATTTCTGGAAGCAGTAGCCAGACAATGACAAAATATTACCAGATTCAGGAACAGTACAGGTAATTAACCAAAAGGAATCACTTACCAAGGAGCAAGAACGATTTTACTATATGCCTTGCCCAACTTGAAATCCAGTTAAATCAAGGACAACACTGTAACAGGTAAAAGCTGTTGAATTTATGACTTTCCCTAGAAGATTGATTATCTGCCTGTTTTGTCTGCTGTTTGAGGGGAAATTTTTCCAAGGTGGTTTTTTTTTTTTTTGTCCTGAAACAGTTAACTGGCCTGTAAATGTTGAGAACTGATTCAACTCCTCAGGTGCTGGTACCAGACTGATTCACACCAGCAAAGATGAGACTGACTGTGTTTTCTGTGGGAATCCAGAGAGCAGAAAGCTTTCAATATGAGCAATGCTTTGCTCTGGGTCTGAGCCTGGCTTACCTCTGCTGTCTCCATGTATCTAGGAACATAGAACAGGTGAACAATGAAGGTGTCTCTAGATTGAGAATAAGAGGCCTATTTTGACCATAACCACAACTACATGGAAAAAGATCACAGAATTCTCTTTCTGTCTATAAATCTGGCCCTGAGGCTTAAGGCTTACAGGTTTCACTCCTTCTTTATGGTCTGAAACAGATCCAATGTCAATCAAAGCTAGGAAGGGGGGGAATCCTGCTCTGAGGAAATGACTGAACAAAAGCCCCTCTTCCTGAAGCTCTGCTGTTTAAACAGTAAGCTAAAGTAAATTCAGTTCCTTGAGGATGCTGGGAGGAGGAAGTTATGGGGCTGGGAAGGCATGGTGGGAAGGGGCACTGCTGCAGGTGCCCCTGAGGTAGAAAGCAGCCTTCAGCTTCCTGCTCTGGTCCAGAGCAGACCCTCCCTCTGACAGGAGACTTCCAGGTTTTGGGTCTGTCTTCAATAGTATTGCAGTAAAGGTGATGTTGTGAGGAAACTTCCAAAGGAGGACAGAGATCCTTCCAGAAGTAAGGGAAAGCTCTGCCCTGAGCTGGGCCACCCTACTGTGCCTCCCTGCAGGCTATGGCTGAGTCCTGCTCTGCCTCAGGTCTGGTTTGGAAGCCTCAGTCCCCACCTAATCCTCAGAATGACAAAAGTAAATCCCCACACCTCTCGTTCTGCTGTGAATTTCTTTCTGGTTAGTCCAGGTAGTTATTTCTCCATATGCTTCTGTCTCTGATATGGCTAACCCATGTGGCATGGCATTGATACCTCTGGTCACTTGAAGGAAGCTTCTTTTCACCGTGCTTGTCCTTACAGGAATTCTATGAGGTACGAGTCTCATTAAATTAATAGCCTTCATCAGATACTTTTAAAAACATCTGGTCCTAAATGCTGGGTGTCATCATCTATAAATGAAATGACAGGGTTGAGAACCTCCTTTCAGCCCTGCAGCAAGCAACAAAACCGTCACCCTCCACGGTCCCCTCCATTTGAAAGTGCTGCTCCTTAGGATGTATGAAAAATTATCTTGTCCCACAGCTGAACACGATGAACGTGCCAGTAAAATTTGTTTCTGGCTGAAGCTTAAATACCGAAACAAATACCCCTTGCCACCAAATCACCTAGCAGTTGTCCCCAGGACCTGTCAGTCCTAACTCAAAATTGCTTGCTGCTGGCTTCATATCTTGTACCAAGTGGGAGAATTGTTTGTGCACGGATTTTTTTTTTTTAATTTTTAAAAAAATTATCCTCATCTGAAGTGTGAGGATATTGTGCTGAATAAGGTCCACAAGTGAGTATCTAATACTGCTCTAAGAGCTAAGTTAGAAGATTGCTTGAAAACAAGACATTTAAACACATGTTAACAAGGGCATTACATGTTTAACTGGAGTCAAATATGGTTAGATGAGCAGATATTTGAAAAGGATTTTTTTCCTCCCCCTGATATAGCATTCAAAGAACAAAGAGGGGAAAAAGTAGTCTTGATCCCAGAAAGACAATACACTTGAACTTATCTCTCATTTGAACTTCTTCCCACTCGAGTTGCTTGAATGCTTTGTTTTGTTTCCATGCAATTTGAAGTAATGATTTATTGTTTAAAAAAAATTGTACTTGGAAGCTTTATCAAGGTTTCCTAATACTTTAGGTTTTCAGGTTTCACGCAGACACTTGTACTGTTTGAATCCAAAGGAATTTAAATTACAGGAGCCGATGGTTAATTTTACCTCTGATGTTGTTTATGCTGTGTGCAACACTGTGTGTGTGCACATGTGTATATTTGAATGTGCTCTTGTAACTTCTGAAAATGATAGTAAATGCTTCACTACATCGAGCCTGGATGCTTTAGGCATGTTGTTGGACTGTAGCTGTAGGGCACGCATTCAGCTGTATGATACTGGACTGGAACTGGAAGGAAGAATTATAGAGCTCACAACATAATCATAGAATGGTCTAGGCTGGAAAAGACCTTAGAGATTGTTTTATCCAACATAAATCTTCTGTCTGAGGCTACTAAGAGTGCATTCAGTTTCCTCCTCAAAGACTCATCTCCCCAAAAGCATTAGTCGAGAGTTCAGGTGAAGAGAGAAATCTGGATAATTTTCTGTGGGAAAGCTAGTGGAAGTCATCCTGGACTAAAACTACTTCAACTTTGTCTTCATGTTCTATTAGGGTGTTTTCTTCCTTACAGTAAGCTTGGGTTTTGCACAGAAGAGGAAATGCTTATAGATGTGTCTGAGATGATCTAAGACTGATCTGTGGCTGGAGTGGTCTTTGTGGAGAGTTTACATTCATGTCAGCTTCTGCTTCAGCTCCTAAGTAAGGCACTTTGTATATGGCTGTGTAATCTGTGCCTATCATGTCCTGCATGCTAATGCAGGGTGTCCAAATTCATCTCCTATGAAAAGTTATCCTGGGATAGTGTACAATGGTAGCCAGAGATGGATTCTGCAGCTTGCTTGCTTTGTGTGAACTACCTCTGCAGGGTTTTCCTTACTGTGTTGGAGATTCTAAAACAACCCACAAAACGAAACACAACCTCCCCCCTCTTCTGTATTTGCTTTTCATTTTCATCTACATCTTCAGCCTCTAACTAAAATGTGGAAAAAAAAAAATGCAAACAGGATCACCCAGACCTGGACACTGAATCTGCCTACACACTCTTATCTACCTGTGTTATAGGGATTCACTTTTACCTACTTTTGTGCACATGGAGCCTCTGACTTAGTTAACCATTACTGTATCATGTTCATGAATGTAGCCTATTAAAATAAAATTAAATAGATGGGATGGCCCTTTTATAGTCTTCTTAACAAGGAAGAAACTGATGCCTAAGACACTGAGCACTGCCTACAAGATAGAGAGAGCCCTAAATCATTGCTTTCGAAGGGTATTTTGGGCTCTAACTTCAGTGCAGCTCTATCTTGCAAGGATGGGCCCCTAACAGAGCTGTTAAATGGGCTCAGCCACAAGAGTCGTTGCAAGTGTGCACCTGTCTAGTGACAGCAAGTTAAAAGATAAGTGCTTGAATAAATCAGTCGACAGGTTTTATGAAAGACTTGGGAGGAGAGAGAGGACAGCAGAAAGTAGCTGTTTGTAATGCTAATCAAAAATGAAAGATGTTCTCAAAACATGTGAGAGCAGGCGAATATTAGCAGGTGTTGTAAATGCCCAGGCTTAGAGCAGAGTTTGAGCCACCCTGGGTAAACTTACTTTTCATGAGTTAAAGTTCACTGATGATGCTAGTCCAGCCAGAGTCTCAATAAAGGAAATTGTAGTTTAGGGATGGATGACATATCTTAGGCTCTGAAGTTTCTCTTTAATACAGATTCTTCTTTCTAGGCCTACCCTGGGCTCCCTAAGATACTTATGCTACATAACACACTTGAGTGTTCCCTCTTCAGACAGTTCATTTCATTTTTTTTTGTGGCAAAATCCTGGTCTTTCATCACCTTTTGCAGAACTTCTACAAATCTAGGTTTTCTTAGTGACTCTTTTAATTGTATTTCAGACCATCAGGAGTGGTTTCCAAGGAGACTACCTCCTTGTGGGTTGAGTCTTCAGCAGGTGCATATTAGCTCATTTCCAGTGAAGTCTGCAGGATGAGTTGTTCCAGTTAATTTGTGGTGTTAAGTTTATTAACCAAACTGTTAGCTGTATCACAAATGAAAAAAAAATTAGCCGTGGTTTAATCTCCTTTTACTCTTATTGGGGCAAAATTGATGATCAGTCTGTGGCTTCAAAATAAGTTCCTTCTGTCTCCACACTGTAAAACCTGTTTGCAGTGTGTATCATGTTCTTCCATAGGCTTGAGGTTTTAAGAAAACAGCAAGTTCTGGAAAACAATGTGTTCACATGTGATTTCTGCAAGTCTTAATTTTCAGAGCATTAAGAGACCAGCCTGCAGCTCTTTTGGCTGCTTTGTCTAAGATCAGGAACATCAGGATTCTGATGAAATTTTGCAGCTTTTTTTCCTCCTTTGGCACTTATGTCATTGTGGCTGTGATACAGGTGACAGTTGTCAAGTGAAGCATGCTCATGTTTTCCATTGAAAGCGTTTGGTACAGATTGTTCCTGTGTCTCCCTCAGCAGGTCCCATCCTGGAACTAATTGACTTCCTGTTTGGTGTGGGTGTTCTTGGGGGAGATGTCTGCAGTTTTTACTTTAATTATCAGTACACCAGGCTAGACTTGCCTGTGTATAACATTAGAAATGGAAGAAATGCTGTAGGCAGTTTATGTCACGTTAATTTATAGCTTGGATAGGATTTGGAGAACCATATGAATTACTTTACCAGTGGACGTGACCTTTACATGTGGTGGTAAATTGCGCGCCAGAGAGAACAGCAACAATGTATTTAAGGAGGGGTGGAACTTGAATCTGAACGGTCTTGATTTTGTAATAAATCAGCCATAGAATAAACATGTCTCTCTTCTCATCCCCCCTACATATGGAATGATGATTAGAACCAGGACATCAAAAAAGGTGGCAGGAATAAACAAATCTATTTATGACACTTTAAAAAACAAAAAAACCCCAACCCCTCGCCCCAAAATTAAAAACCTTAACCTTGTAATTTTTAGTGCACATAAATCAAGTACATGTTTTGATGGTAAAAAATATGGGTATGTTCTAGCCTTACCTTTCATAAATACATTTTTGGCTATTTATTAAGTAGGTGTGACTTCTAATGAAATATATAGCATTGTATATGCCTCTTAAGGTGTTATATTTCTAATGATGTGTATTTCTATCTTGGGAGGTCTCCTTGACCATATCCTTTCTTCTGACAGTCACATCCAGCAATATGGTAGTTAGACATTTTTATTGTTATTATTATTACTGCAAGGAGTTAGCAGCTCAACCCTCTCTGTGCCCCTCAATCTTCCCTTACATCTAACTGACTCAGGAGGACTTCAGCATGCCATGTGCATCTTCATTGGTTTGGGCTTGAAAAATGTCTTTGCACCTAATCTAGATATGTCACTGCCATTGTTTTCATGAGAGAGAAAAGTAGAAACCCATGTCTAGAATTAAATAACTAAGCTTGTTGTAGGCTGACAAATGACATCTTATGAGGTTTGCATTTTGGGCTGAAATGATACAAAGACATCTATGGTATAGTGAGTTGCTTGTATAAATTTTTAGTTCAGACTGAATTCATGGGAGCATATCTAATAACATTTAGAATACATTACTGAATGGGATAAATGAGCTAAGAGACAATGTGAATCATCCTCTAATTACTATCTTAAATGTAGACAGTCATCTCAGAAGAATGACTGTTTCTTATTAAAAGCCTGACCATGCAGTTAGAAATAAATGTTCTGAGTTTTTTGTTCAAACCAGCACACAAAGTCTGAAATTTTTGAAGCAAGTTTAAGTCACATGTAATTAAAATATTTCAAGCATCTAACCCACTCAGTACTCTTCTTCAATTGGACTTGGTATGGAACTGTGTGCCTATCTGAATTCTTGTCTATTGGCATGGCTTTTTCTAACTTCCAAGCCATTGACTAGCTGTTGAGCATCACTGCAAATACACATTATGGTGTGACAATTTCCTACTGTATTTGGGTAAATGTTGTAGAAAACATAATGCTGTAACTCTGTTTAGTCAGGCTCTGTACAGATGTAAGGTTAGTCATGGATCAGACTTCGTTTTCATCTCTCCTTCTGCTTCATTGCCCACAATATGGGGTTTTGAGCATGAATTATTAATAATTGAATCATTTTAAATGCTAGAGATGCACCAATTGTTGTCAGATTTTAAATTTGTTCCTTTTAATTACATAGTTACCATTTAATGCACAACACGGATCTGAGGAGTCCTAATTGTTAAAGAATGTTCTTCCCTTCTTCTGATTGGTATGAGGTGGATTAAGGGTATAGAGAAAGCTCTTCATCAAACCCACTGAATTTTCTTACCAGTGCTAAATTAACACAATAGGAATGTGAGAAATGACCATAAATAAACAATTTAAAGGATGTATGATTTTTAATCTGTGCATTCCTGTACTGTGTAATACTGGGTGGGGGGAGGGTGTAAAGCTTACAATTGGTAACTCAAGGTATTATAGGAAAGAGAATAAAACAGAACCACATACACGAAGTGAAGATTAATTACTTCATATGGATGAAAATGTGAAGTCACCCTGGAGATTCTATTGCATCTGTCATTGCTTTGCTTTCAGCATTTCATGCTGATGTTCCATTGAGGGCACTGGAAAAATTTACATGCTAAATACTTGAGGCTTGGCTTAATGAAATGGATTTTGGAATATGCTTATTTTGACCTTGCTGGTACCCAGCAGCTGATTTGGCCCACTTGTCACCTAGATCTTGGAGGCTCTCAGTTCTGAGAGAGATTCTACTACAACTTCATATGAAATCAATTAAATATTTATCTGTAGAAAAAGGTACTTATAAAGTTTCTCCCAAAATCTGGGAATATAGAGAAAGGTGTTTTTATCTGCCATTTTTCCTGAACATTTGAACACATTTTTTCTGATTAGTCTGTGAGTACTTTCCATGGAATAGCCTGAAGGGAGATTCAAATGAGGAGGCTTTGTAGGACTTACTTAAACCCAAAGTCTAGGTCTGTAATGGGTAATGCTGTAAATAGTTTTTTCTTTTTTCCTACATTTCCCCACAGTGGGAAATGCCATCCCTGTCCCTCTCTGTGTCCCTTAAACAGCTCCTACTTGAGACTACAGATAAACTGAGGAAAACCAGAATGTGAGAAATCCACTGAGTTTAATTGGGAAGAGAGAGCTTTCTGTTGAGAAGTAGGCAGTTGAAAAAGTGATGGACTTGATTTGGATTCATCCAAGGGTAAATAAGCAATTCTGGGTAGGGAATTAAAGTTGAAAAATTGCATTTTTTTTCACCACAATCTTTTAAGTTCAGGTCCATGAGGAACTTGCTGATATATCTGTAGCCATAGGGAATTGTTTCTATTCAAGTAACAGAAGTGTTGCAGAAATTCCTATGCTAGAGAGATAATTTGATGTTTCCAACTAGAACAGTGAATGCACACTTGATTCTGTAAGTGGAATTCCAGTCTTTACAGCCAGGAATTATGTTTGAACCAACACTGTTCCAAATGAGTGAAACCTTTCTAGCACTAGCCTGTGCTTTCTTACCCAGCTAGTGTCTATGATAGCTCTTAGAAGTCAATTTGAGGAAGAACATGCAGTCTGAACAGGGCAAGTATTCACCTGTCAAGAAAAAAAAAAAAAAACAAAAAAAAACCCAAATTCAATATCATACTCCTCTAAAACTCTTCTAGCTAGCAAACCACTAATAACTGTTGGTAGAATTTTGTAGTACTTCGTGCAGCTGTCTAGTTTGAAGCATCAATGTGAAATCTGTTTTAATTGAGTTCAAATGGAAGTGCTGCACAGGGAAATGGCCTCTTGTACTTCTATTGTTATCATGTAACTTTGGGCCTGGAAGGCAACATGTGGTGATGTGAGGTTAAATGTTTGGACTGGCTTATCTGTGATTAGACTTGGTACTCTTCTATCCCTGAATATTATAACACTACAGAGGTTTTAAAAAGAGTTAGAATCAAAATATTTCAGTTCTCTGTAGTAAAGGGAGTGTGATAACAGAAGACACTATTGATTGACTATTAACAGGGAATTTTCTGTTTCTAAAAAGGGGAGGCAGTCCATTTTATTTATCTTGGACTTATGACTAGAGAGATATCCAAACAGAATCCAGGAAGAAAAACCCCTTGCTAAGGTGAGGAATCCATGTGCTTACTCAGGAGCATTTAGAGCAATATCCTTTGGTCTGAATAGCCCTGCTTCAGTGCACTGTGGCAAGCACCACAGAATTGCATCAGTTTTTGCTCCTGAAATCAAGCTCATGATACCTCGTAGAACTTTTTATCTGTTCCTCTTCCTTTATTTTTTAATTCCAACCCCCCACCCCCCTAATGATTTGTTGAAACCAGAGGAGTCATTTTAGCTTTACATGGTATGAATTCCAAATCTGTTCTATTGGGACTTCTCCTGGGTATGAGATAATAATTAAACTATTTCAATACTGTAAATGATCTTACTTTTCTTTCACCTTGCCCCAGTATTATATTAACTACTCCTCATTTACATAGCTAAAATAAGAAGTTTCTGAATACTGAAGGAGTCAGAGTGTATTATGAAATCTCACGTTTCTCTTGCATTTGCTTCTGGAGTTGGTCCTCAAAAGCTCTACATAATCACCTCTCATTTTAACTTCATAGTTCAATTTAAATATAAAAATAATAATATAAGAAAAATTATGCTAATGTAACATCCAGCCCTATAATTTCAGCTCCAATCTTAGCATTATTGGAGCTAATAGAATTCTCCAGGTTTGCAATAGGTGGTTGGAATTGGGCCCTCTGGAATTAGCAAGGCTAGCCACATGCAAAGGAACTGTTCGATTAGGCAAGGATTTCCAGACCAGGTTGGGGCTGAATCTTCCTGTCAAAACTTATTTGGAATTACAGTATCACAACTTTTGATGCTGAACTGATTTAAACTTTCAGTTTGAAACCTGATAAATTTTGCAACCTGTTGCAGCTTTGAGATTTTATTGCTTCTTGCTGCTTTCATTCACCATATGGTCTGCTATTCACAAACTCTGCCCTAATGAGAATTACTCTTGCAGGTAATTTTCTAATGATTGTCTTGGGATAAACAAATTTTTCATACTTGTTTTGCTAATGTATTCAAGTAGGTTCACAGGGGAAATGATTAATCATCTAAAAAGCAAGACAGTGTCTTTCATTATGCTAAAGGATCCAAAGATGATCAGAGCAAAGCCACTCGTTGCTATGACAGCAGATACATTTTTCTCCCTTTGTGAGGTAAATGGCAGCTCCCAAGCTGATTGGCTAAAATGAGCTTATCCTGGTGACCAACCATAGGGAGTTAATTTCATCAGAAAGAGAAAATGGTGGGAAATCCTGCCGTGATCATACAAAGGAATTTTCATTAGAAGCCAACAGAGTCAGGGGTTCTCTTTCATTATAATTAATATGTTCCATCTAATAAAATAATTTAGGAGAGGCAGACAATAGAATTAGGCTGTGTATTATTTTGTATATTCACATAAGCTTTAATCTGTTTTCTAAGACCTGCAGTCAAAGTAAAGCAACCCCTGTTTTCCCCATAATAGCTCTGTTACCAAAGACTGCCATCATGTACCTGTTTATATAATTGGAGGTAAGCTAATTGCAGGCAATACAAAAGGGCTGGAATTCTTACAGGTGTTTGCTGGAAACACTCATGCTCTGTGAGAATAGGACACAAACTTTAAAGAGAAATGTTTCCCTTTGATTTATGCTGGTAATTGAGGTTGTATTTGTCACTTTCTCCATGGACAAGGTTTTAATTTTGGTCATATTCAAGGACAGAGGTTCCATGATGGTTCACAGGTGAAAGGAAGGGATTTTAATGAGGTACTAGGGTTTACAGTGTGGTTACAAGGAAAGGACCTGCACTATTTTACATGAGTTCTCACCTGTCATAGGATTCCAGCAGTGACCATCTCATCCAGTCTTTGAGACAGAGCTTCTTTTGAGAAGGTTAGACTCAGTCCCTTCTGTGCAGTTTGTAGTGCATCAGACATCATGGGTCAAAAAAGAGGTGGTAAGGGTTGTATTAGGATTAAATACTAAAAAAATACTAATGATTGTGTGTAAGTCACTGTAGAACAAAATATAAATTGAGCTGGTTTGCCTGCTGTAGAAGGCCTGACATTCCTTTTTACACTGATTGCTTTTAACTGATTTTGGCCAAGAAGAGTTAAGTTTAACTAAGTAATTTTGTGTTGCAAGGGCCGAAGAAGGCACACCACATCCCAGAGATGACTTCCACTCCCTGAACCTGGCCTTCTATTTATGGTTGCATTACATTTTGTTTTTAAGTTCATTTGGGGGGTGTGTGTGGCAATGGTGGTGTTTAATCATTCTCGTTGTGTATCTGTGGTATAAGAGAAGAAATCTGGGATTGAGTAACATAATAAAATAGCTGTTCTTGGTGCTTTAAAATGCAAAGGTCAGGCAGTAAAGTGTTAGCTATTATACATCGGCTTTATTTACCCTCCTTTAACATAAAGGAGAAAACACTGGACTGTATCTAACACAACAAGAAAGCCAAGACAGTGGAAAGTTTAATTACTTGCCTAAACCCACAGTGAATCTGTTGCACAGATGAGATTACAAGTCAGGAGCTTCTGGCCCTTTGCCCAGGCTCTCTCAGTATCACAGAGCTCTTAGTTTACGTGTTATTCTACCGGGACACTTCCAAGACCTGATTTTCTGCACTGTGTGTACACACATGCAAAACCACTTATGGACAGAATGTATAGGTGGCTATTTAACCCTGCTCATTATGTATGCAAATCAAGGCTGACAGACAGTTTGCCTTCATCATGCACAGTTGTGGCATCTTGTTGTTCAAATTGACCATGAACTGTAACCTACCTTTTTGCATCTGCAAATGCCTGGGAATCCTACTCCTCTTTTTGCTTCTCATGTTGGTATAGTGGAGCTAGCTCACCCAATTTATAAGCAGTGATGTAGTGCCTGAAGTAAGACCAGATCTTCTAGCAGTCAAATACTGTCCTATACTGTATATGTTTAGCCGTTGTAAGGAAAACAAGCTCCATGCTCACCGTTCGATATCTTCATCTGAGATGAAGATATCATGTGAGGTGTGAAAGCAACTGCTTGGGTGCCCTAACATGGACACAATTAACAGCTAAAGCAGGGAATCAGCCATGTGCAGTCTCTCTTAGATTAAGACTTCATCCTTTGGGGTGTAAATGTTGGCATCTATAATCCCAATATTGGTCTGACTTGAATTGAGGGTGGGACCACATGCCAAAGTAAAGATAGCAAAGATGTCTCTCAAGGAGTTAATGCAGCTACATAATTTACAAGGATAATTTTAAAAGCCAATATGAAGATATCTATTTAATGGTATCCTGGAACATAAATGTACATTTTTATATGTCTACAACTTATATAATCTACAACTACCCGAAGGGAGGTTGTAGCCAGGAGGGGTTTGGTCTCTTCTCCCAGGCAACTGGCACCAGAACAAGAGGACACAGTCTCAAGCTGCGCCAGGGGAGGTTTAGGCTGGAGGTGAGGAGGAAGTTCTTCACAGAGAGAGTGGTTGGCCATTGGAATGGGCTCCCCAGGGAGGTGGTAGAGTCACCATCCCTGGAAGGTGTTCAAGGGGGGGGTTGGACGTGGCACTTGGTGCCATGGTTTAGATAGTCATGAGGTTTAGGGTGACAGGTTGGACTCAATCTTTGAGGTCTCTTCCAACCTTCTTGATTCTATGATATGTCTGTGCTGCTGGCTTCTAGTATTTGAATTTTACAGGGACTCTGCTAACATAAAAGCTAAGTAAAGTCCTTTGCAAGGTCCTCTCCACAGACTTCAATGCAGTTAACCTTGCAAAGAAGGCTGTTACATCAAAGCCAACTGCTTCTTGAAAATTAGCATGGTTTCTTGTTTTATTCTGTAAAAGTTGGTGTTCTCAGGTGTGTTAAACCTTGCTGAAGTGTCAAGTTTAACCACTGCCCTTAACTTCCATTAGCAGTAAGATAGTTAATCACTTGTTTTAACCTTAAAGGCAGATGCCCAGGAATTCCTGTCTTTTCCTAAAGAGGCCCCAGCAGGGTGTTGCTTTGGGAAGGATTGGTGTGTGAAGTGGGAGAAACACTGAAGAAGCTCACAGGCACTTGATACAGGGTTTGTTGGGGAAATCAGACTGAATTTTTCCTCTCTCTGTTACTGTGTAACACGGCAGACTGGGTGGGAAACTGAAATAAAGAGGCAGGACTGGGAATGGGGGTTGGGAAACAGAGGGGAGAGGGTTTCCTTGATTAAACTTTCTGGGGCTGTGTTCAGACATTTATGCTCTATTCCTCCCAGCAGGAAGCTGATTTGTAGCCACTTGCTTAGAAAACTTTGGACTTTAGCTTTATGTTCGAGTCTAAAAGAGTAAAAACTAGTTTGTTATTAAAATGGAGTGAAAGGAACACACAAATGTTGGCTATCTCCATGGCAGTTACTCACAGTTTTTGTTGTAAATTGTTTCAGAATTTACAGTTCTTTGGGACTGAGCTTTTGGTTCAAGCCACAAGATAAGTACCTAAGCACAAACTGTGGCTCAGAAACTTGAATTAAGATGTCCTCAAAGGTAATAAATATTTTATATATTTGCTTTAGATTCTGCTTTGATCCAGCACAGGTGGAAACTTATGTACTAAAAAAAGTCACATAATTCCTTATAGATCTTTGATTAGTATATTTGGAAACTTCAGTTAAAAAAATACACCTCAAGGCCAGGCATTTTTAAACTGTACTTTTTGAAGTTGATATTTTACTTCATTTCTGTACAAAATTTTTTTTAAAATCAATTTTCCCACTAGCCTGTTCTCAGATGTTCACCTGGAATTTCAAGTTAACCTCTCCTTAAAAGTGGATGAGCAGAATTATCTAAGAATGGAAGAGTAATGACTTCAGAGTGAGTGTTTGTTAACCTGAAAAGTTAAAAACACTATTTATGAGAGTAGCAACATTGTAATGTGTTCATTGATTACAGAATTTTGTTAGAACTCTCCAGAAATATCATCTTTTATGTACATTTCAGATGAAAAATATATTTAAGCATACACCTGCAAGTGAGCTGCCTTTGAAAGTTTTCTTATAAAATACATTAATGTGTTGCAAAGATTACAATGGAGCTGATACTGTTCTGCTCACATTACATCTGCTGATAGTGTAATGGTCATGTTAAACTACTGCATGATTAAAGTAATAGAACTTGGCTTGAAAATTCCAGCACCAGACCCAACACTGCTTTTCAGTGTGTTTGAATTAGGTCAGGACATGAAGATAAAACATACTATCATGGAAACAGAATCCATTTACAGCCTATGCTGTCAAAACCTGAGTGATGACTCCCCTCCTAAAGGTGGTATTGATGATGTACTTTCTGACACCAAACAATTTCTATTTTTGACTCTTCAATTCTATTGTTTCCTTTCTGTTCAGTGCCCTTCCATTTGTATTCCATCTCACTGTACTTTGGCAGCTGTAATTCTGTCACTCACAAGGTACACTTGCATCTATTCTGACATACTCATAACAGGTACAGGGTTTTTTGACAGTGCAGTATCTGTTTTTGTCAGCGTGTGGGCTGCTGGGTGATTTACAATCAAATGTTAGTAAAAATTGTCTGTTCCCTGCACTGTTTGTTTAAGTAGTTACTCTAAGTCTTTTCATGACTTTATCCAAATAAGATCAAAGAGTTGAGAAATATCTTTGTCAGTCTGAGAAGTTACAGTAATGGTGTTCTTGTAAACTCAAAATCCTAAAAATTCATAGCTAGTAAAGTGCTCTGCACACATGATTAATGACTTAATGGCAGATGACAAGATAGAGTAGTTTTTGGTAAAGTTTCACTTTAAAAACAAAGAGTAATCTGTTTCAAGCCTAGAGAGAAGGAAAAAAAAAGAAAAAAAAAAAAAAGACAGTGTCAGGCTAGATTTCCCCTATAGATACCACTAAAGCTTCTGTCCTTGCCGTTGAACACAACAGCTGGTAAGCAGCAAGCAACTGGAGAAAAAGACCTGCCTTTAATCCAGTACAATGTTTTCTTGTGCCCATTTTACTGTAAGTCTCAGTGGCAAGGGGACAAAGGCTGTTGACTGATCTGTGCAATTACCTCCTCTAATATTGCTTTCAACTGTCTGCTCAGAGTGACAAGAGTGGATGAGGTTTAGTTAAAGTCTGGGAAAAATGCCCTTTTAATAAATAAATAAATAAATAAAGGCCCTTCTCTGTTATCAAGCTGCTCTTTAAGACCTTTGTATCTGTTTTTTCGGAAAAGTGCAGATGATGTGATTGAAAGTTAGAGTGAGTCTGAACTCAGATAGCAGCAATGCAATCAATGCTTTTACTGAAATACCCTTAACACTGTGTGCAGTTTGCACTGGGAAAGTAAAGGTGTGTGTCTTTCTTTTTCCCTCCCCCCTGCCCTTTCTGGTGTGTGTGCATGTGGTATCTCTCTTTTGCATAGTGTGACTCAAAAGAAAACATATTAAAAAATAATTGTCCAGTGCCCTTTCTGTTTGAAGGCTTTATCTGTCTTGATGACAAAAACGTGATCCTTTAAAAATAAAAAAACAAAGATAATCTGAGCTGTTATTCGTTTCTAATGTGGAAGATGCAGAAGTAAAATTGTGTCTAATGAACTGTAGATGGAAGCCTTTTCCTTTTATCTGATGAGACAGCATGAGGAGACACTGCACATACCTTTATCCTCTGAATCAGTGCAATGGAGTGGAAGCCTAGTACTGAGACCCTTTCTATGATACATGTGACTATAACAACTGGTATCTTGGTCCCTGCTTGTATACAACACATTTCTGTTCAGACAAGTGAACACAAGTGTGTGCTGTATGCAAGGGCTCGGCGTTATGCAGTCATACTGATGAATGCATCCTTGATTGATAAATAGGCAGCATTTCAATAAGTACAGGTGTTCACATATCACAATGATGAACATGATACAGGCATGTTGAGATGAGTGTTGCAAAGCCCACATCATATATGGCAGAGGATATCATTATTTGTGGTATATTTGCCTTGGTCAGATACTTTCATAGATGTGTGACTGTTTGGGAATCAAACCAAAATCATAGCTGCTAGGCAGCTTTCTGTTCATTTCATACCTTTAGCCAGAAACAGGCTGAATATAAGGGCACTATCTGGTCTTTCCCTTTTACAAATCCAGAAATCTCAGGAAAAAAGGCCCTCATCTGAATAGCTGTAGAATTGAGCAGGGTGGGCCTCCTGTTCTCTGAAAGTGAAGATGCAGCATTTGGAAGACAGCAGACTTCAGTGTCCCTGCAGAGCATTGTTTACCTGCTTGCAAATCTCATGCCTAATGGTACTGCAAATTTTTCTCATTTTAATAACAGTCAGTTTTATCAGCAGACTTAAGGCCATCAGGTGTCTTAACACTCAATTGTCTCCTAAAATGCCTGAGAGGAAAGGCCAGTGAGAAGCTAGTTTAGATTTCATTGTAAGACACTTCAGAATATGGCAGCAGAGTAGGAATTGGAAACAAGACCACCAAATCCTTTCACATATGGCATCGAGTATCCTCACTGTTCAAGTTCATGCTGGCATCTGTTGAATAATGTTTGTATGTTATGTGATGAACCCACTCATTCACTAATAGTTAAGTTCCTGCCTGGTTTGTTCCATCCATGGCTGTCTATTAACAAGAAAAAGTGTACTCCAGTGGATTTAATGGTAGTGATCGTCAAGCTAGATAAACTCCACTCCCAATCTCTGTTTTTTCCAGATAAATATATCTGCTCCCTAAAAATATCCCAACCCCCACCCCCCAGAAAAACCCTCCAAAACCCAAACAGCCCCCAAACCAAAACCCCAAAGCCCAACAAACAAATGAAAAACAATAAGGAAAAAAAACCCAAAACCACCCCCCCCCTGCAAAACACTAAAACCCACTTCCCCCTCCCAAAAAAACTCCAACCAACCAAACCAACCAACCAATCAAATTTTCTTCACAGTTAATCTCCTGTCTGAAAAACCTCTGAGATCTTTAAGTGGAAATTACTATATTAAAAACTATATTTTGTTCTAGTGGCTTAATAGGTTACTGAAAATTGGCAGTGATTATCTGTCTGGGCATGATTTGGAAAGATGGCCTTGACATGAGTGGTTGCTGTGCAGCCATCTCTGTCCTGGTATTTATAGAATCATTGAACTGTGGAGGTTGGAAGAGATCTTTGAGATTGTCTATTATACTGCTTAGCAAGTGTTGCCCAGGTTAGGACTAATGTTTGCAGAAAGTCTTAAACTACTCTTGTGTCCTGCACTAAACAGAAAGCCATGCTCAATGTCCTTCCCCACTTCAAAATAAAGTTACAATTTATTAATCACCATTGCTTTAGTACCTTTCTAGTTCTGTCAGGTGCATAGTTGGCTGCTGTGGTAGTCAACCTCAAGGACATACACAGCTTGCCAGGCTCAACCTACACTTCAGTACTTGCACCAACTGAAATGACTGCTGAACACTGATGTAACTCTGGACTGTAAGGCACTTGTGTAGAACAGTGAGAACAAAATCAACCTCCTTGTGATGACTTCATACGCCTTTATCTTTTCAATCTGCTTGTTCTGTACAACCACAATAAGAGAAATAGTAAACCCCAGCACTACTCCTTCCTACTAGCTAATTTTTTTTTATATGTAACTATATCTTAATGCTAATTGTAAAACTTGACTAAAAACGACCTCAAATCCTTTTGCTTTAAAAAAAAAAAAAAGAAAGGAAGTAGCATTTATGTATTTTTTTTCTGCCTCTTTTTTGTTTCCCTAGAAGTGATTCAAGAGAATTAACCTGTGTAGAAATGAAATAAGGAAAAGTTAATTCAGAAATCTACCCAGGGTGCTTCTTGCCTCCCCTGTTTTCGTAGAATCAGCCAGGTTAGAAGAGATCTCCAAGATCATCCAGTCCAACCCATCACCCAGCCCTAAGCAATCCACTAGACCATGGCACTAAGTGCTTCATCCAGTCTTCTCTTGAACATCTCCAGTGATGGTGACTCCACCACCTCCCTGGGCAGCCCATTCCAATGGGCAATCACTCCCTCTGTGAAGAACTTTCTCCTAATATCTAGCTTATGCTTCCCCTGGCACAACTTGAGACTGTGTCCTCTTGTTCTTGTGCTGGTTGGCTGGGAGAAGAGACCAACCCCCACCTGGCTACAACCTCCCCTCAGGTAGCTGTAAACAGCAATGAGGTCATCCTTGAGCCTCCTCTTCATCAGGCTAAACAATCCTCAGCCTCTCCTCATAAGGTTTGTGTTCCAGGCCCCTCACCAGTTTTGTTGCCCTTCTCTGGACACATTCTAGTGCCTCAACATCTCTCTTGAATTGAGAAGCCCAGAACTGGGCACAGTACTCAAGGTGTGGCCTGACCAGTGCTGAGTACAGGGGAAGAATAACCTCCCTGGTGTGGTTTTTTTTTTTTTTTTTTTTTTTGACCCAGACTTTGTAATTTACCATGTTAGGAGAGACTTGGAACTGATTTGCTCTGGATCCTTGACAAAGAGTTGCAATGGTGTGTCCTTACTGTGAAGAGGCTCAAGTAACAGCAACAGGTTTCACTTCAGCATTGCACTGTATCACCAAGTATGTTACTTCTATCTCAAGTGCTATTTCATATAGATCTCATAAGTCTGATCCCACCTTTCAGTTGCTTAGGATTTTACCTTCTACTTTTCCTCCTGCAGTACTGCTCCAAAACTTCTCTACTACTGGCCCTTGAGAGCCCAGACTCTCTTTGTCTGCCTCATGTCACCCAGCTGTGTTCTGATGCCAGTCCTGGTCTGTTTACTTGCATGTTTCTCCACCCCAGAGCTGTGTCTTGCTGGTCTAGAAATGAGCTGCCAGACTTCTATGTGGCTTCTCTGTCTGGATTGTGGAAAAGCTATTTTGGGTGAATTTCTGTGATTTACAGAGTAGGAGAAAGTTAGAGTACCAAAACACAGCCTCCTCTTCTTCTTCTCTAATCAGTCACTTTCTAGTTGTAGTTGTTCTGGAAATATTTTCTCTAAAAATAAGATGCCTGAATCACAAGTCTGAATAGTGTATTCCAAGAGGGGAATTCCTAGGGTGTGGTGAATTTGTACAAGACTCAGACTTTTAATAGAAGAGAGAAGCATTCCTTTGAAGTGCTCCATGAGGAGAGGAGGAGCCAGAAATCTCAGAAGGCCCAACTCAACCAATGCATCTATTTTAGCTTAAAGGTTCATTATTTGTGGCATTATAATTTTTATATTAGAAAGTTATCAGAGGGTGTGTAGGGTTATTTTGTGCAAAATAAATAATAAAGAAAACTTACATTAGTGTGGTCTAAAACTGGCAGGTGGGCTCTGCTAATGCCTCAGTACTTTCTCATATCTGATCTTTTCTGAGAACAGGAATCTCTGCTGTCACTGCTTAAGCACCTCATGTTGCATAGGTGTGGTGTAATTAAGCCTCTTAATCTTATTTTTCTCTGTTCTTTTTTTTTAAATACCTAGTGGTTATTGTAAGTTTCTGCTAAAATTGGACAAAGAATTGCTATAAAACATGCATTCTTCTCAGTTTCAGAAAGACGATGGTGAACAGCTGCACTAAAAGGGGGGGAAATAGGTTAAAGAAATTATAAGCTCTAAGTATGGCACAGTCTTTGTTTTTTGTTTTTTTTTTTTTTTTTGTGGGCTACAGTTAAAATTGTATCTAATAATTTAAAAGACAACATACCCCCTCCTAATTTCCTTTCCAATTCAGTATTTCCTTGTTATTGAGTAAAAAGCAAGTTAGCTGCTTCCATTTCCATTGTTACTACCCAGGATATCCCTGATTGAAGTTGATATTGATCCTGTTCGCAATATGTTTGGGTCACTTCACAGACTGGGAATGTTGAAAGAGACTCACTTGTGGTATTTTGTTGATTTGGAAAATCTGAAGGTGCTAATAGATCAGAAAATAACACTTTCAAAATTTGGCAGCATTAAATAGACTAAAATGCAGTCTGGCGCTGTTTACAACTATTTGGTAATTTTCAAAAGAAAAATTCAATCGAACAAGTCTAAGCTGAAAACCAAGCAGAATTCTTGAGTCTCCAAAGAGAGGTCACATGAAGCTGTATGGACTGGTGCTTCCACAGAAGCTTTGGTCAAAATATCTTACATGTGGTTATTGCTGTTGCTGTGGGCCTGGCCTCAATACCCTTTCCTGTCCTTCCAGTGACCTAATAATGTTTTACATCAATTTTCCACTTATGTGACTGTACTTAATACTTGCAAAGCAGAAGAGCATGGAAACCTATTGCTTTTGGTCTGTTTCCCCTTTAAAACATTATGTTCCCCAATTAAAAGTCAATACTTGTCAACAGAAGCTATATATGCTCAGCAGAAATGATCTTTCAAAGGCACTAGCAGCTAATCTAATCTTTGAGCCTTTGATGAAAGACTTCATGAAGTTCACTACTTATTTCTGGTTCTAAAATTAAAGAAATAATAAGAAATTTCTGTTCTGCATTAATAATTTGTAAATGAATGTTGACTGTATTGGAGTGACTTGCTTTAAGAGTAAATAAGGATTTTTTGGGGGTGCTTTTCCTTTTCTTCCTTTTTTTTTTTTTCATTCCCTGCAAAGGACCAGTCAGGCCTGTTTGACCTTGATGTATCAGCTCCATTCATTATTTTTTTGCAAGGTGTTGGTTCATTTCCTACATGATGGAGATAAGTAGAAAGGGACTAGATTGCAGAAGGCTACTGCTTGCTTCCTGTTGGCTGAAGTCAGCTGTCAGACTAGGCTTTCTGTTCTCTAGTTTGATTGATAAGCTTGAAGGAGTCCGTGGCAGGTATGCAGGTCGGAGGGATAACAGCTGGAAAATATGCAACCAGCAGGGAGACCACACAGAGAGAGACCAGATTCTTTCTCACTTATCACTGAACAATTTCAGGATAACTTGTTGGTTAACACGACGTGATTTGACATTTGATGCAGTGTGTAATCTCTGGATATAGCCATATAATTATGCTCTGCATTCTACTTGACTGGTAAAATACTCTGTTACAAAGTGGGATGATGCTAATTGTTTCTTACTTTAATTTTAGCTACAAAATAATATCCAAGGTTCAGCAACAACTGTCAGTATGCTGGTGGGTATTTCGAGAGTTTAAGCATGATTGTGAAGCAGCTACATCCAAAGGTTTTCATGATTCCTGTTTCTCATTGGTCATAGGAAGAAAAGCCATTATGCACAGAAAGAGTTTGGAGGAACTTTATATCTGCTCAGAGACATGGAAGTGTCAACAAGTTTGTACTTGGGTGGGAACCATCCCAGTATGGCATCACTGATAACATGGTGCTCCCAGTAAGAGCAGAAATACCCCTTGGCACATTAGTGAGGGCTGTGCAATGCAGTTTGTCCAAAGGAACCTTGGTGTTTGGTTATCTTTGACCTCCTTCTTAGCTATTGCTGTTGTACCTCACATGGTTATCCTGCCCAGACTGTGTGACTTCTTGGCTGGGTGCTTGGCCTGTTGCCTCTTCCTTCCCACTGTATGCATCCTCACCTCTTCACATTCTTTCTGCCCCTCTGATAGATAATTGTTTGATGTTCTTCCATCTAAGATTTTGGGTTCTCTGACCATGTTGATATTGCTACAAGGTAAAGGCTGTGCCCCATAAGGAGTGTGCCCAGAATCTGCCCTACAGTAACTCAAGGTCACAGTTCTTTGTGGACTGCCCCTCTATAAATCAAGTAGACAATATTTTCTCTGTATCAGCATTAGGTCTCTAAACTCTCTGCAGTAGTTGAACACAAGGAATGATATTAGAGAAGATGATCTCAGGTCTCAATGGTACCTGAAGAGGCACAGGATAGCTCCATCCCCAAGACCTGCCTTGAAACCTCTGTTGAAAAGTTAGAGCTAAAACTGGTTTGAGGTCACATCTTTAGCTTTGAGGAGTGGATGGCCCAGAACTAAATAACATCAGCTGAGGCCTAGGCTTAGTCAATTTTCAGAACAAGTTTTAAAATAATATTAATAATAAGATCAGACTCCCTTCCTACAGTGAATTAACCTGAAATGAATTTTAAGACAAGAAATAGGCAGAGGTGGACAGCTGCTTCTGACAAAGGCATTCTCTTGCATGTGTTTGATACAGTTTTGTTCTTCTCAAACAATGAATTGCTGGTGGGCTTTGTGCAGTGATGCTTGTGTAAGAGTTGTGAATACTCTCTCAGGAGCACTGCTGTTATGCACATACATAGCTAGAACAGCAACGATCAATGTGTAATTTGGGTTTTGTGTGCTCTTCATAGTACTCACTGATGCATAAATACATTCTACTGGTCATATTTAGTTAAGGACATATGGGTATACTGGAGTGCTCTCCATGTTCTGTAGTATGCTGCTGTCTGTTAAAGGTATAATCCAGCCATAGAAGAATGACACTGCTTCATGTTCTCATTTCACAGATATCATTGAAACAAAGGAAAATTGATTAGCTGGATTTATTCAGGGTGCATCTATAAAAAAAAAAGTAGTAGTAGGGTGGTATTTCACTAGTCCCTCTCTACATCTTAATAATGGTGATCTGGTGGCAAATATCTACTGCTTGGGGAATCTAAATATAGTAAGTAGCTCTAACCTCTTATTTTGAAACAAATAGATTTCTACCAATGGGACCCTCTCCACTGGCTATTAAACAGGCAAGCAACTTCCATGGGAGTTTTATAGAAGTGCTGGTTTCACAGTCAGGTGTTTGTAATGTGCCTGTGGGTAGCAGGTAATACTCTTTGCCATCAAAAAATCAATCAGATCTTTTAATTGTGTAATTCCACCTCTTCCCTTCCTCCCTCTCCCCTCTCCTTCCTGCTCCAGCCCCTTTGCAGGTGTCTGGTCTGACCCATCAGGTGGGTCTCTGTTTGCCTGTCAGCTTGGGAGCTGATGGCCTTATGGGAGGTATGGCTGATTGCACAAAGCGGAACGGGTTTGTCTGAATTGCAGGTGGGAGCAATCGACAGAGATCTCTGCTAATCCTGGGGATAGTGGAGCACCCTGGGCTGGAGCAGGCACAGTCAGAAAGGACTAAATGAAGTGCAAAAGGGAAAGAAACAAAAAGTTAAATGTCCTGGTTTATTTCTCCCAGGTGGCTTGGGTTATTTAGGAATTGTAAAGTGAGATGCTCTTTTTTTTTTGGCGGCCCATGAGGAAGGAGTTTTGCAGCATGGCTGAGAATTTGCTTACATGCATGTATCTGTATGTATTTATATAAGTATCTTTATGGAATGTAATTTTCTAAGGACTTCAAGTCAATGAACAATCCTGCCCACTTTATGACTTTTGGGTTTGAAGCAAAAACGAAGCTCATTTGTGCTTTGTTTTCCTTGGTGTTTGTGGAGACCACATGTCTAATGGCATGATTAAGTTTTGGACTTCATCATATGTGGTGCACAAGAACTCTGCTGGGCACAAAATGCATCTGACAGTCTTAGGAGCAAAGGGAAATAGATCCACCTGGGAGATAGCTTTGGGCATCTGTAGCATTGTGCAAGCCAAACGCAGAAGGGAGTGCTAGAGGACATCTGGATGTACAGAAGAGAGCATTACAGGAGGCAGGGGACAGGAGAAATGGGAAATGGTAAGGGTGAGGAAGGGATGTTGCTGAAGAAGCAAAAATGTGGTTACTGGAGCAGGGAGAGAGAGGGCAGTAGAAAAATGTAAAGGTGACATATCCTATGTGAACTGGATGCCTTTGATCTGCTGAGTAAATATTGCTCTGCTTTATGAGTTTTAAAGTTTCACTCAGGCTTTATCTTCAGGGTTTTCCTGAAACTTTGTGCATTACAATTTAAAAGTTTTTAATTTGTATGTTAAACTTTCTATATAATCACAAGATCACAGATGTTAAGATTCAGAATAAAACACTGTCTGGTATATCTAGGCTCTATCACAACAGATTCAAATATATCCATAGCATTTATTTGCTGATCTTTAATATTAATCACCAGTAAACCTAACATTTTGCTAAAGACAGTGAAGACGAATCTTTCTTATAGTGGGGATGAATTCAGTGTAGAAATGGCATTGCAGCTTAAGGTCCAAATTCTATCATTCAGGCAAAGGACTGAAGGATATAGCCCTTTATTTGCAAACAGGGAAGGGCACTTAGAAAAGCAAGCCTTAAAAAGCCAACAAGAAATTGGAGAGGTACAGAGAAGATTAAAGTATTCCTCCACAAAGGAGGTTAATCCAACTTCTCGGCACCAATTTTGCTGCACTTAAGAGGAGATTGTATTTTGCATTCCTGATCCATCAGGTGTGAGCTAGTTCAATGCAACAATCACCTGTGTTTGCTTGATATTTATTTATCTCTAAGCATTTATTTTACAGAGGGTAGTGTGATACAGTGGTATGACTTCTGTTCTTCCCCTCCTTCTCCACACATAAAGGCGAACTCTGTTTTCTGAGACCCATGAGACCTCTCTTCAACCTTTATTCCCCTCCTTGCTGGCCTGGTATAATGTCACTTTGTCACACTTAGTCTGCTTGCAGTATAACCTCTCCTTTGCATTGTGGAAACACTCCAAAAACACAGGAGATGCATACACAGGTCCCTACCTCTACAAGTGTAAATTGAGAGGACAAAAACAGACACAGAATAAAATAAAGGACTGTAACATGTGAGTAAAGTGACTGGAACAATGGCTGGATTGTAGCTTATTGTTTGGTTTTCAAGTTAAAATCCCCAAGAAAATCCCTCCTGTCAATTAAACTGGAAGGAGTGTGTGTGGCTGTCTTACTTTCCTCTTTCTTGCAGCTTGCATCCTCCAGTCTGCATATGAGATGGTGCTGAAGTCAACTGAAACTAAGGTATTCATCCCAGGATGCCTGAGTTGGACCTATCAGTCTTGGTTTTTAAAGGGTTCTGCTGAAGTAGGTCTTTGGGAGAGGTAAAATGCTGAGGACAGAGCCAGCCAAAGAGCAGAATTAATGCTCAGGGATCTTTAAACCAGGGTTGTTTCCTACTCCCCCCCCCACCTTAATTTAGTTCCTCAGTGTGAAATAGATGCAGATGAGTGGAATGAATTCATCCAGGATTTAGAAACACCAATTTGTATGTGAACCCACCTACATAATTGCTTTCCTTTCACATTCTGCTCTCCTCTGCACACCTGTGGGATGTTGGCAAGACATCCTGGATATTGGATCTACTGAACATATTACCCATACAGCTCTCACAGTATGGTAAAGTTACAGAATTACACCTGGGTAGCCTCGATGTGCAGTGTATTGCATTCCTGGTTTCATCTTCTGGATCCTTTTGCTTGTGTTGGAGCAGTGTGATGGAAATCAGGACTATTGTGACCCTTGTGATTTACAATGTTGTATTTTCATTTATTAATACTTTAAGCTTCATCAATAATCTGACTATTCCAGTTGCCAGGATTCACTTATTTCTACAAGAAGGTCTAGGATGTTAATTATTCTATGACTAAGTGTACTGTGAAAGAAGTATGGACAATGTTTATCTACTTACTGATTTTTCCTGTAAATATCAGGTACTGTTGAGAGGCTCTAGGGCAGGGCCAGCAGATCTCATGCAAAACATTGTAGAGGCTTTCATCTTTCTGGAACAGGTGGAGGCCAGGCAGGAGAGCACAAGACATCTCATGCTGCCTACTGTGGCCTAGCTTTAGGCAGTGGAAACCAAGCTTTAAATAAAGGGAGATTATAGCTGTCTTTTATGTTCTCAGCTTTCTAGACTGCATTCTTCTACTTTCATGCTTTTGATTCCCTCTTATCCCAAGTAACTGTGTTTCTTCATCTCAAACAGCATATCTTTTGGTACTGCAGTCTTTAAATGATTAGCAGTTACAGGGTTTGTGTTATCCCTTGCGTCCTCTGTTTCTGTTCAAGGATAGAAATTCTGGCAAACTGGATCATGCAGAAAAATGATGTTTAAAAAGTACGTTTTAAACAGATGTCACAGAGAAATGTAAGTTAGGGTTAATGGCAAACTTCAGTAGTACTCAGCATTTTTGCAGCCTAATAATGACCTTGTGACTGTGTGAGAAACAGGAATTGTCTTTAAAGTTGCATAGCTACCAAAACATGTGGCTGAATGGTGTAGGTAGGGGACTTGAGAGTTCCTGAAATTTGGGAGCCAGCTCAGTTGAGTGACTCAGGATACATGCACGGGTCCTAAGGCTTTAATCTTACTACTGCTTTACACATCTGGACTCTTCATGGACTAAACTTAGTTCAGCTATTGTGTTTAATGTTCTACAAGGGCTGTTGGCATCATGGTACAAGGTATGTCATGTGGTGCAGGTAAGAAAAATGATCTAATGTTGCCAAGAGGTAAAAACTGAAACTCTGGATTGTAGCTGTGGATCTTTTTGTGCATGTGCTAGTGAAACACGTTCTCCTAGAGCAGCACCATACACAGCAAATATCCTAGATAATAAACCATCAAGGAAGAAAAATGCAATGCTTACTCTTCTTGTTTTAGTCCATTTTATTTATTCATCTGAACATTTCTTCATAAATTAGTGTACAGTTCTTTAGTTTTCAGCATTAGTTTCTGAAAAGAGTTGTCCCTCTTTGGCACAAGTACTGAAGTGGGCTTTATACTAGAGGACATACTCTCACTCTTCTAAGCTGTTTTGAAAAGTTGGTGATATCACTGATAAGAATAGGAGTAACAGTCATTCAAAAGCAAAGAATGTAGAGGTTCCTGCACTGTTATGCCTTGGTCAAAAGGGTAAGAAAGAAGGGAAACAGAGGTGATGTACATAGCTGAAATTACAGATGAATGAAATTACCCATGGTGAAACTTACAAAGGGTGCAGAGGATGAAAATACTGACTTGCAGCAATTTTCAGTGCAGCTGTTTTCTTCATCACCCCCAGCTAACAACAACTCTTCCTGCATCAATCTTGTAGGCTGCTCACCTTAACGCCTGTTTCTGTTCCTCAGAGGGAGAACTGTAGTCCAGAAAAAAGGGCACTGTAGGATCTTTTAGGGGCTACCAAGTGTGTAGGACCTCAGACCTGTGTTTTGTTTGTTTATAAGAATGGCTCAGACGGCAGTGCTGCAGAATGGCAATACTGTGGAGGAGAGGTTGCCAGCTTCCTGACTTACAGGAAGAAGGTCACTTACTGATTTGCTAGCACCATTTCTTGCAGTACTTAAGATTTTCCTTGTTAAGTCCTTCATTCAAACTCTGATAACTTCTAACCTTGCTTAGCTTTCACGGGGTCTAGTGGAACCACAGTCCAAAGTATGTTTTGGCTGTGTGTTTTCAGTATGCTGTACAGTTATGTTGCAGGAAAAAAAAACCCAAATGTTTCCACTCATGTGCTGGAGTGGGGTTTGGTTTGTTTTTTCTTGGTTTGGTTTTTGTTTTAATTTACTTTAGTTACATGTTACTTTTCATTTTAATTTCCTCAAATATTCCTTTTGAGGAAGGAGACAGATTTGTACTGTGCAAGTGTATTTTAGAGATTTGGGATATGGGAAAGATCAATCAAAATAGGGAGCTAATTTCCCACTACTGTGCAATTCACAATTTGTAAAGCACTTTCACACCAATCTGCAAGGCTAGAAAGTGTTACTAACCCCACAGCATGGGGTTCCTGAGACAGGCTACAATGCTAACTATTTTTCTTCTGGTTCTCTCTTCATTTGGAAGCACAGAGCTTGATTTTTTTTTTTTTTTTTTTTCTTCCCAAAGTCAATGTATATAAAAAATAATTAAAGAAATAGACCTCCCCGGGAGCATACAGAAGGAAATAAAACAATTTGCTTGCAAATGGGAGGTAATTGGTATGTTAATTAAAGTCGATTTTACCTCTCTTAATGTTAACCTCCTGATTTTCTCCGATGTTTCAGGTAGGGGAAAAGAATTTATTCTTTAGTGTTCTCAAGAATGAGATTGGATAATAGACACAAATGAAGTCCAAACCTAGTACAAAAAAACATGAGAAGATATGTCTGCCGGCTGCTTTCCTAATGCAGCACAAGGAGGACGAGATAGTTATCTGAGCAGTCACTCTGCAGCTCAGACTTCAAATTATAGTAATTATGACAATTTGTGCCAATAGCCATGAGGTGGGGTTTTTTGATGTGGTTAAAAATAACATCTGTAAAAATCCAATAAAAAAAAATTACATTTTGCTAATTTTCTGATAAGATAACGTTTAGCTGCACTGTGTGCCTTAGACTGCTGTTTTCAATTAGAGTATTTCCTTCTGGGCTTTTACCATCTCGTCTCATGGATCCGATTCCATCCTGAACAGTTCATTTGTTTTAACTTTCTTAATTAATTGTTTTGTGTAGGTTTTGCCTTTCAAACTGATATCAATCTTCCAGACTTATTAACGTGCTGATTGCTAACGTGTGATACAAAGCACAACTCAGTTAAATTGTTCTTTCTGTCGTATTAAACAGAGTTCCCATATTAGCCTGCTAAACAAAATAATCATAGATAATTTAGAGGGTAACAAATGACAAGAGTCCTGTACCTAGGAGAGTAGAAAAAAGTTCTCTTTGCAGCTTCTCTGTGTTGGCTTTGGATACAATTCTGAGCCCACATACACAGGCAGAGTAAGAAATAATTAGTTGCCAAGAAATTGTAGGAGAAGTGGTAGGGAAAATTTTTTTCCCATGCAGTGAAGTTTCTTACCTTGTGTGAGGAATATGGGCAGAATGAAGTAGGGTATCAGACACCACTGCAGGCTTCTCTCCTTTATTTTCAGGGACTTTTCTTTTGTGTGAATTAGTTCAATTTTATATTCCTGAGTTGAACAAAGCAGCTAGGGTTTTGGGGAAGCATGGCATTATGCGATTTACACCATCCTCACATATTTATACTCCATGTAGCTTGACTGACAGGACACATCATTTGGAGTCATGGCTGCAAGTTCTGATGTAGTGTAATCAGTGTATGACAAGGACCATACTTCTGTGGGGATAAGAACTGTCCTTGAAGCAATTGTGTACATGACCTTGGACAAGTTCAGTGTGTGGCAATGCAGAAGAATTGTGTCTCAGAAAAGACACTAATCCCTGGACTACTTAAATTCACTTGAGATTAGGGCCAAAGCACATGCAGCTGAGAATGTGTTGTTTACTTCTTGACCAAGCTGATGTCTTGCTATGCTCTATATTGCACAAATGATTTCTGAAGATGTTCGGTGATCACTAACTGCTCCTGGAGATCTTACCTCTGGCAATGGCAAGAACAAGTGCTTGAGTCCTGAACAACCTTCCTTTCATAAACATCACAGTGAATGATAGTATAAAGAATGAAAGAGACATGTAACTTCAGATATGTTCTCTTAAGGCTTTAAAAGACAGGTAAGGGCTAGGAGGACTCTTCTGACAATCATAGTCTTCAAGATACACTTTAGATAGGAGGCTCTGAAGTGCGTATTTGAGAATTTATTGAGAATTTTGTCTCAGTTCACAAGGGAAATGAAAAGAGTTTATGTTGTGAGTTCGGTATACTCAGCAAAATTCAGACGTACCTGGAGTTTAGAGGGTTGTTTTGCTTTAAATCTCTAGGTGCCAGTCTCAATGCATGATAAAACTTGGGAGGTATGAAATTGTAAATTATGGAGTTAATTAAAAGATTTGAGTTTTGCTTGTTAAAGTGTTACAGGAGGTGTTTACTGCTCTGCAATGTATTCTTCCATATACAGTGATGACTCTTAATGTTTCTGACACACTTGTAATTTCTCCTTCAGGCCCTACAGAACTCTGTATCTGGTTTTCTACTGGTGTGTTTTTCTTGGTTTTTTCTTTTCCTTTCCCCCAACTAGGGAAAGTCAAATTGATCTACTATTTGTAGCCTCCCTTTCCCACAGCTATGCTGTTTTTCTCCTCTCAATCATTATGATATATGCATATGTTGCTGTGGGACACCATTAAGCCAGTACTGCTTTAAAAGAATCACCTTTGAACTTGTAATCCCAGCATGTATATTGCGAGATAATGTGATGTACCCAAGACAATGTATGTTTTTCTGGAGGTTTTGTCTGCTAGAGCAGGTACAACCCCTGCCAACCACCTCAATGCAGCAGTAGTACTGAACATTGTATATGGTGGCTGTGGAGGTGAACACTTTCTGTTGCAAACCTTGCCAACTTCTGTGCACACAACCTCCAGACTGCACTAGTCTTGGTTCTTAGGCTGCTGAAGGGAGCTCACAAGATGGTACATTATGCTGCTTTGCTTACAGACTAATTCAGAGCAGCTGTAAAACCTATAGTAGCTGTGAGGTTGTAAAGATTTTTCTGCTTTAAGTTAACATCCATTCCTTGCAGTGAGGATTTCCTCTCTTTAGAAGGCATGCAAAGTTTGTAGACTAGCCTCACTAAAAACTATAACTTCCTTGTTTCTTCTCAGAACAGATGTTCCTGTGCAGTCTTCCTAGCACTGTAGCCCTCTTCTCTTGGAGAATGGTCAGATTTGCAAAGCAGGAATAAGTATCAGAGCTGAATCTACCTTATGCACAATGGTTGACCGTTGCAGGGCTAGAGCTTCTCTGACCTTTCTGGCTTTTCATACACAAGCCCACATGTGCTGATACATATTTCTCAGCTCTGGTACTAAGTTGCTTATTTTTCTGTTATTCTATGAGCAATTTGCTTGACTTAATTTTTGCATAAAACCACAGCAGAATGAACTTTGGCTCCTGTTCAGCTGCAATCTAGACACGAACTAACAGATGCTTTAAGATTAAATCAGAGGAGTCAACCATTGAATGCAGTTCAGCAGCACACCAAAATAAATCCAGATGACATTTATGACATACTTCATTGTTTCTATGATCTAAGTATCACAAAACGTGTAAGCACAATACTTGATTACATTTCCCTTTGAAACTCTGTCCGTGAATAAATTCAGACTGGAAGCTGGAAGTTTTGTTACTGTCAAATTGAGAAACAAATAACCTTCTTGCTATGATGGCACTGGACTGCAGCTGACCATACTAAACATAACAGAATTCCACTCCAGGCTAATGTTCCTTGGTATACAAGGCTGGGTTATTTAAAACAAATGTCAACACCAAATGTTTCTGACTTCCTCATGTAAATTTTTTTTTTCTGGAATCATCAGGGTGCATAGAAAGAGTAAAAACTTTAATGAAATATTTAGAACCTAATTTATAAATTTGATGCATGGTCTAAAGAAAATGTGAGTGCTGATGATAGTCTTTATTTGAATATCTCTTTTCTGTCAAGTATATTTAAAACCCCAGATATGCCTTGCTCAAAAAAAATAAAGAAAAAGAGAGAGATACATGGGTATGGAGAAGGAATGGAGGAATTGGGATATTTCCCAGTGCAGTCATCCAGCTGAAAGATGAGATGTGTGACACACTTACTAATTAGAGTGCAGATTTTTCTCTACCCTCTCAACTGAAAGAATACATGATGTGTTAATTCCTGTAGTGCCCATGACTGATCTAGCAAAATAGCTGTGCCATGCTGCTATAGGGCAAACTGCTTTCTAATGCTGCTGCCCTCTTCAGTGCTGTTTGAGAATTCAGAGGTTAAGTGAACAGGTTACTTGTTGGTGACACAGGATTGGGCCATAAGGTGCCCTTACAGGCAGAATGCCTCTGTTCCTCATGGAAAGGTCTCTTGCACAGCTGAAGCTTTCAAGATAGCAGTAGGGTTAGATATATGCAATATCACTGGCCCAGCAGTGACAGTAAAGAGAGGCAAACTTCAGTGAATCATCTAGATAAAAAAAAAGTCAAGCTAAAAACCACATGAAAAATAAGTGTGTTTTAATATGGTGGACTACAAGAAGTATATATGCAACAGATAACCTAAGATCTCAATGACTGATGGTTTTACAGAATAATTTTAAGGATGAATTGTTCCTAAACAATTTTTCCAGTGTATTAAGCACTAACAGCATCAGGCATGCATGTCTTGTTCCACTCTTTCTTCTTCTTCTTTTTTTTTTTTTCTTGAACAAACAAGTTGAATGTGGCCAATACAAGAAAAGAGCCCACTCTCCACTTATGTGTGCATGTTCCTTTGTCCTCTTTCCAATATCCCCCAGTAATGACGGAGTGCAGGATCGTGTTCTGCTCTAATGTCTTTCTTGTAAGATTCGGAGGGTAGTGCCGTTGTGACCTTCGGGAGCAGGGTTTTTTTTTTTTTCCATTTGGAAGGAGGTGGGGGAGAGAGCATTGAATTTGAGATTGATTTTCCTCCTTTTAGCATGTGGAAATTCAAAGCAAGCTCCTTGATTCATCAACAATGACTGCATCTCCAGCTTTAGAGAATGTAAAGGCATCAGCAGGAGCAGACTGATGAAGTTAATACCCTCAGACTGCTTTGTGAATGTGACCAGAGTCCAGTATTCTGTGTGCTATTGAAAGCTGGTGTTGTTCATTGCAGTGACTGGTTACAGTTTTAACCAGATAATTTTTATCTGAAGATTCAAGAAATGGGGAGCTAGAGCAGTTTAAAACATAACAGTATATCCATGGAGCTTTTTTTTTTTTTTGGGGGGGGGGCACTTGTGGGCTCAACATATTTGGTGTGTGTTTTGGAGGCTATCAAGAAATGTGCTCAGCTAAAGGCCAAAATGCAAATTCAAAATATCTAAGGAGATTATAAAGGTGATTTTCCCCATTTTCCTTCTCTGCAAAGGGCTTATCTAAGTCAGTTGAAGCTCTAGGAGGTGTTGGAGGTGAACAGCTATTCTGTGTAAAGTGTAAGCTTTCTCTTCTGTAAAGAACAGATTGGATAGATGAGTAGAAAGTCTTTTGGAGAGCTTTAGTTTTTCAATGTCCTAGGAAGTCACACTGGATCCTCTCCATAGGATCCTCTGAATCCTTGGATGTTTCTTACTGGCTATTTTAGTGTTTGAGTTTCCCACCACAGGATCCTTTGAATCCTTGGATGTTTCTTATTGGCTGTTTTAGTGTTTGAGATTCCCACCATAGGATCCTCTGAATCCTTGGATGTTTCTTACTGGCTATTTTTGTGTTTGAGATGGTAAATCTTTTCTGTCTTCAAATTTAGCCAAGAAAGACAATCCAGGGTAAAAGAAATGTACAACTGAAGTTCCAGCAAGAATTTACAATCCTTGGTTTTCTCAGGTTTTGGAAAAGCAACAACTGAGTGCACCACTCATTTCTCAGAGGTGGCATTTTATGTCAATGTGGAGTTGCCTATGCACCATGCAGGGAGGAAGAGGTCATGTTTCAGCACATACTGTTTCTTGATAAAATGGTACTTTCAGCATTTAATTTTTGTAGAGGGAAAGCTTTATCTATGGTACACCAGCTACAAACTGAATTCTTGTAAATTATGTGTAAACCACTAGCAGGAGATTAGATCTGAAGATGTATGTTTATTGTGAAACAGGCATGCACAACTGAAGAGATGCTCTACTGCGTTGTGAGATGCTTTAGCCATTGAGGATGTTAATTGTTGAAGCTTGTACTTGGGAATAAACATACAGCCAGCTTGCTGTGCACATCTTTTGTGAGACTGCTGCACTGTGCATATAAAACTGATAACTTCCAGTTGTTCTTCCCATTACTTTGGGCTATTGCTGCCTGGTTTGAGCTAGTTTTTTGTATTGTAGGAACAAACCCCCATACATTAGTGTGGACACAAGCAGATAGTACTTTGAGCCAGTGGACATTTGAAGGTATTAATTTACTTCCTCTAATGGTCTTTATGAACTTTAAGAAAATGAACATGTGCTAAGGGATATAAGGTAAGGAAATGTCAGGTTTAAGTGTGGTTTGTGTAGGTTGGTGGGGTTTTTTGGATGGATTTTTGTTTTGGGTTTTCAGTTGGCTGTGCCTCTACCTGCCTATTAATGATGTCCTGTTTTGCAAATGTAGTGAAGATTCATCTTACACTGCATGCTGAAATTTCACAGTAAAAAATTACACACACTTGTTCATCATGTAGAGATTTATTTGTGTATGTTTTAGTTCTGAAAAAGAAGGGTACTAAACTGACAAAAAAAATCTATGAGGTCCTGTTAAAATTTGTGTTAGGCTTTAATTTAGGTGTATTTGAGACTCAATTAATACATTCAACAATATATTAATCGAATTCATACTTCTTTGTGGCTTATTTTTGATACCTGGAGTGATGTTCTAAGCTGAAAATGGAGCATGTTTCAGTACTTTAAAGTACATTTTTAAAGTCATCTCCTATCATCCAGTTAATAGTGTATGCAAGAGGTGAAAACAGAAGGCTTGCAGAAGCCTTTCCAGAGGCTTTGGACTGTCATCATAAAATGTAGATCCTGAGCTTCTTCAAGACTTGAAGTGATTTTTAACTCAAATTGAAATAACTGCTTTCCTTAAAATAATCTTCTGGTATGATGATAAAATAGTAAGTAGTTCATATAGAAAATAACTGGCTTCACTTGAAAGCCATACACAAGGCTAGTTAAACTGGAAAGAATTCAAACAATGCACTGATGCAGTGTTTTCCATATTTGTGGATCTGCATGTGATTTTGTGTTACTTGAGCCATTAACTGGCTTTGTGATTTTCGTCTATAATCTGTGCTGATAAACCTTTTATAGTGTAACAACCTACATTGTTCTCTGCATGTTGAAGGAGGATGTGTTTTTAGGATGCTGGAGAACTTTATAAAAATATGAGTACGCTTGTCACATTCCTCCATCTGTAGTCATGTACCTTACTTGTTGTAGCCTAAGTGAGGAAGTCTCGAGGTTTATTTAAACTATGTGTAAGCATCTTAGAACAGCTATTGTAGAGGTGAAAATATCAGAGCTTTAAATCTTAGCATCCCACAATCTGCCACATCTAAAAGCCAAGTCTGTGGTCCTACTGAACGAAGGAATCTCCCATTCCTGGCAGCATATCCTTCCAATTTCTCACCCTTTAGTAATATTCTTTTAAAAGAAGAAATTTTGTCAAATGGAGACTAAGGATTGCCGGAAGGATATTTTAGGCAAATTGAATTTATTGTAGAAAATGTTTGGAAGGTATTATTCCTCTCTCCCACCACTACCATGTCTAAAGCAATTTTTTTCTTGTGGTGCTTTTTAACATTGGTCTGTTGGGGAAAGATGTTCACTTGACATGCTAATAGTAGCCTTAAGGGACATAAATGAATGAACAGAGGGCAGATAAGGCAGCCAAAGATATATACTAATGGTTCCACAAAGTGTCATATACATCTGTAGCTTAAAGGAGATATATTATCTTATTTGCAGCAGGTATTTATCTAAGGTACTAATTCAGTGCTGATATATAGTGGATTCCTGCTGTTAAGGTTGTTATTTATTCTTGTTATGCTCATTGCACTTAATGCCACATCTCAAACACTGCACATCTTAAAATCAAATGCTAAGTCATTGTGCACAAATCACCTAGAAAGGTGTCTGTATTTTGGGCAACATAGGCATGAAGTATCCCTGAGCTCAGATTCTTACCCACAAATGCCTATGAGCCTTGTTCTCCCTTTAGCACATTAAGGTTTGACTAACTGCTTCTACATATTTTTTTTCTTTGCAAGTTCAAAATTTTAGAAAATTAAACTTGTTTGGCTTTTTAGGCCCAGGTGTCCAAACTCAAGCTCAAGGACTTACAGGTCATGCATCTTCTGAGTCATGGATATTTAGATCTGAACTACGGTGATCTTATTTTCTCTTTATTTAGAAATCTGTTTCTTTACTGGGTGAAGATCTATCTAACATTAAAAAAAAAAAATCACACTGGAAAATGTTTTGTTTTCAAATGTGAGCTTTATTAAAGCTAAGTTATTGTTATAAAAAAAAAGTTTGATCATTTAGTCATCCATGTCCAAGCTCAAATGCTCCAGTGTGGTCAACCTCAGCTAAATTCTGCCCTAATTGAAGTCAGTGATTGCTTGCTTTGGGAGAAATATTAGGTCAGTACAGGTGTTTTTAAAAATCTTATCCTTTAATCTTGTTCTTTCCTTAGGTTTTAATATGCACTTTCAGCTCTTATAAAAGCTTGTTTCTAAGGTCAAATGTCAGGTAGCGTGAGGATTACCCCATTTTTCTTTGCTGGAATGTACTCAGAAAGCCATAGCCATCAGATTAGTGGTTGTAGCTGCAATTAATATTGTGTAGTGCATCTATCATCAGCCTGTAGAAAGACTGATGCTGTGGACAGAGATCTTTTTCCATGCCTGGCCTTGTGAGAAAATGAGCTTTTCATCTGCAACTGCTCCTCCCTCTGGCAGTTGTGGGGTGATTTTGCACATCATCCCCAAGACACTTTTTCCAGACTAAGCTGTGTTGGAGACAGGTACAGCATATCTCAGCTTGCCTGAAGTTAGCCCTGCCTGAGTTGAAGTGTTCCTATGTGCTGAAGCACTGGTTGGTCTGCAAGGATGGAAGTCCTACCAGGACAAAGACCTGGAGGGAAAACTTGTCACTGAAGATATCCCCAGAGTTTACACTCTTTGCACAGCCCTCACTTGCTCCTACCTGGAGATGTTTACTTTCCACACAGCCTGATGAAAAATTAACACCAGCATTTCTGGAATATGCTGAAAATGGAGAGTTCAGAATGCATCCATGTATCACCAGAGCTGAATTCACTTCCTTAGCACCATCTGTGATACATTGGGTTTATTTCACCTTTAAGAAAAACAAAATATTCCTCCATGGAACTATTTCCTCCTCCTCCTCTTTCATCTGTGCTCTTCTCCATGTAGCACAAAAAGCGAGTTCTCAGTCCCCCACAGCAGTAGTTAGCACATAACTGGTATGGTTATGTCACGCAAACACTGAAGAGGTATGGAACTAAATCAACAAAATCTGATTTGTTGGTTCAACTGAGTACAAACTAGCTAAGGAAAAACCAAGTTGGAAATGGAGAGCAAATATATGTGAGAGGCAAGACACAGCTTGCCGTAAAGAAAATGTTTGCAGAAAACGCCAGCATTACAGGTTTATCTAAGGTGTGGTCTAGCTTAAGCTGCAGTAATTACCCAAGGTACCATACCTGTGGCTGGAAAATGAAGTGCTTTATAAACTTAACTCATTCATGCCTCCTGAGACCAACCACAGCGTTATAACTAGGCCAAGCCATGGCTTTTCCAATGCAGCTGAAAATTCCTAAGTAAGATTGCATCCTCCTTTGTTTACCTGCCAAGACAATTTTGAGGCTCTGCATTCTCTGTGGGTTCATAGTGAGGAAGTTTGCTAGTGCTGCAATCCAGCAAAGAGAAGAACCAGCTCTTTTCTTTTGCTGTTTATATGTGTTAGTGATTCTGCCAACTGTAGGCAAAGCAGTAAAATGGCAGGAAAACTGAAAACGCAGATCTGTAAAGAAAAATATTTACTTGGTACTTATACGTGGTGTTGAGAATACCTATGAAGAAGTAACAATGGAAGACAAATTTAGACTTGTTGAATGTTGGATGGAAAGGTCTGTTCATCCAATTATCAGTAGGTAGAAATACTGCTGTTTTCAAGAGAGGTGCAGAAAGCTTGCCTGGATTGTTCTCTTCTGAAGAAACAGAAGACTACCCAGGAGGATGACAAAATAGAGAGATTGTTCCAAAATTTCCTAAAATATGGGAAGGATCTGAAGACATGAGCAAAAAACTCAACCCCCTTGACTAGATAAATTTTAGTCATAAAGCACTTATAAGCATTTGAAGATTTAAAGTGCAAGTATAGTAGATCCTGCTATGGATGAATTCCCAGGAACTGGCTGAAAAAGAGGACGCTAAAATTTATGTTTCAAAATATTTCTTTCACAGATACACAAGAAATGGCTTTCAAAAAGGATATCAGAGGTTCACCTAACTTAAACTACTTTATAAATGCTTGCAAATGATCTGATTTGGGACCAATAACTTATTTAATCAATCTGTTGTACATGATGCTTTGACCTGTGAAATCAGAGATGAGTCTACCACTTCCAATATTGACTTGTTCTAATGTTTAATCTTCAGCTGCTCTTAAGGTTGGCTACTGTGACCATGGTTAATAATCTTCCCTGGCTAGAACTGCTATCTTTAGTCTAATTCAGAATTGTTTGGTTTTGACTTCCAGATCAGAGAGCTATTAGCTGAGCTTAAGGAGGGGAATAATTTTTTCTTGGCTTGTTAAATGCTACAATTTTTAGTAAGTTTTCTGGTTTGCCAGAATGAAACCCAGCTACCCATCAGCCCTTGCATCTTCTCAGCAAAGATTCTCCAAGAACAGAAGGAGGCTGTTCTGGCATGTTTTCATGTGTACTACATTCATTTCTAAAACGTTTTCCAAAGAGGCTTGGCAACTAGAGCTGAGGCTGTCATTACTGTGAAGAGCTGAAAAATAAAAGAACAGCTGGTGTGTTTGGTGTCCTGGGAGCTGTCACTCTTAGGATTCCCTCTCCAAAAGTAAAATCAAACTATGTATTTGTTTGTCTTTCATCATGTGTAATAAATCATAAGAAGCTGAGAGAAAAGCCAAGCCAAATTCTGCAAAAAATCAGTTGAAAGTTGACAAATGCCCATTGGTTAAGTACATTCCTGGCAATATGGGAAAGGAAAGAGAGTGATGGGGCAATCTTCATTGAGTTTATTAACCTAAGTTACTTAGGCCCTTGTCCTTAGTATGCATAGGCAGCTCTTAGTGCTCTCACTGAGAGGTACACAACAACCACTCAGAAGCACTGTAGCAGCCCAAGGGCAAATTCTATGGTGTGCAGCAATATCAAAAATAAACATTAAAGCTATAAGCACTAGAAGTTGGCCTGGCACTCCAGCTGTGCTAATTAGTCTTGAGGAGGGGAAGAGTATGAAGATCTGGACTAAAATTCATGTGTAACAGTCTTATCAATGGGAGGGCACTGTGTCTTACCTGGCTTTTCTGCTTCACTCCCCCAGGCTGTCACTTGTTCCTCTCATAGGCTTTGCTCTAAATGCTATTCATTTATCTATTTATTTACTTTAGGGATCTGCTCTATATTTGCTTATTTAATTTTTTCATCTTGATTAAATGTCGTTCTAGGCTTGGTTTTTCACAGCCCTGTATTTCCCTACATAGAAAGCTATGGAGGGAGAGATTTGTGTAAGAAAGGAGTACCGAACTACAATGTTCACGCTAAGCCCAGTCAGGGTAAATCTCTCCCTGGTGTTGGTGCTCTTGAGATCACTCATGTGTCTAATTTTTTCACTGTTCCCTGTGCAGAATTATGACTTGTGCTTCATTTGAGTCTTCTTTCTATCTGATAATATCCCTGTCATTCCTGGTGGCTCTTCACAGAAAAAAAATGTGGTGTTTTTCAAAAGTTCCTCACAAGTATTTCCTTGCATTAATTTTTTTATTCTAACTTATTGCAAGGAACATTTGAGGGCAATTTGAAAATCCTCTGTTTAAGGGAAATGCATGATGAACTAGTATTTTGGGGGAATGACCAATTTTCACTTATGCTGACCAAAGTGTTGGCATGGCTTTTCTTTGTAGATTTTTTCCATGTGGGGGAAAAAAAAAATATAATCCACTTGCACTCATTTCTCTTGTCTCTCTGTGCCTCTCACTGCCTCTGTGTCTGTCCTGATCTCTTTTTCCTTCAACATTTTTATTTGTTGTTCAAATATTTGCAGTCCCTAGAAGAGCAGAAAAACTTCAAGCATTTTGAAAACATAGAAGGGCTCCTTAAACTCAATGAAAACTACTGAGATATGGCTTTAAAGTGCCCTGCTTAAATAAATTAGAGAGTTCTACAACTCTTAAATGCCCAATAGAGTTGCAAGAAGCACCTAGAATAATAGACTAGGTCGCACTTAAATGAATCTCTCTTGAAGAACATAACAGTAATAAGATAAACGAACTCCACACTAAACCACAAAAGCACAGATAATAACACAATACAGCTCCTCTAAATGAATCTCTATTAGAGGAAGTGACCAGGTGACAGACTGGAGCATGAAAACAGGAAAAAAAAAATTAAAATTGTCTAACTTGTTGAAAGAATCAATTTTTCTGAGCATCAGAACAAAATGTTGCCAGCCTTACACACAGCTCTTCAGAAGCAGAAAGGTTTTATAAAGCCTTTCATATAGAAGCAATTTGTTGACTAGATATAGAGAGTAATATGAATTCAGTTGCTGCAGGTAGGAACTAATCAAGTGCTGGGCTTTTCTTTTCCTGTAACCTCTAAATCCAGGATTTAACCCCAGAGAGCGTCAGAATATTGTTGGGATCAGATTTTTGTCAACAGGCCCTGCGCAAATTGAGTTTGGTGGGTTCGTCAGGGTTATGTAACAGCAAACATTTGGAAAAATTGGGCACAATGGTCAGCCTTTGCTCTGAAAGGGCACAGGATTAAATGAGCATAAAAATTTAATTGTCCTCTCACCATGAATAAGGCTGGAGCTTTCCATATTAGGGTCGGGCTGGCTAGTTGAGCAGCGATTTTTATCTAGCCCCTGGATAAATAGATGCATTCAGCCTTCTCGAGCTTTCAGCCTTCATTAACACAGAAATTAATCACATAAATTAAACATATATATTTTGCTGGAAAAAGTCTTAACAAGCTGCATCCTCTACTGGATGAGAGAAAAGAATCAGGCATGTGTACATATTTAGCCTGACAATGCCAAGATTTCCAGAATATGTTTAGGTTTCTGTCCTTAATTTTCAAGGAACAAATTGGCAGCTGGTGTAAATTGTCTACACTAATCACAGTGGAGTTAGGCCAATATATACCATGCAGGAGTTGATTTGCAGTTTGCTTGAGGCTCTCAAATTCCCATTCTCTACATGTTTTTTTTTTTTTGTTTGGTGGTTGTTGGTTGTGTGGTTGGTTTTGTGTGTTTGGTTTGGTGTGGTGTGGGTTTGGGGTTTTTTGCGTTTTCTTTTTTTTTTTTTTTCCGTTTTAAACTTCATTGGTACTTTGCTGTAATTCAGTTGTTTTCACTAGAGGTATATGGGTGGGTAATTGGAATGACCCAGCAGAGAACTGATCCTTTAGATCTTAGGAGGACAAGTGTAGCCATGTGCCTCAGCAGTGAAATGTAATGCATGTAAGATACCATATTTGTGATATATAATGACATTTTACGTTTGTATGTTCTCTTTCACTCCACATAATCCCATGGAGACCTACAGGCAGTTTAATGGCAGCAAACTGTGTCTGATTCCTGAAATTAATTATTTCTGCTATTGGAGAAGTTGGTCAGTAACACAGGTGATGCTAAATAGCAGAATAATCACTGATAACTTGGATGCTTACTGGAGTTGCAGGGGTAGTTGGTCTTCTCAGCCTCCCACTGTAAGTTGCAGTCTGTTATATGATAACGTTGACCAGAAGCCGTTAAAATAAGGTAGGATTTGCTTAAAAGCAAATGCTTTGTATTTAAGGTTTATTTTCCTCATGTTTAAAATATGAAATTACAGAGTAAAAGGAAGTGGTAAAATCTCCATCATTCAGTCATGGGAATGTATCCACTTGTTCACACATGTTCCATAGTTACTGAAAGTGTGATTCTTGTTTTACCAACTAATCCAACACTTGGATGTCTTTAGAGGACAGCTTAGTCCTAGCCCAATGTTTTCATTTCCAAGTAATTATAAAGAAGAATGTGCTGTAACATACCTTTTATTTGTGTCAGTGACAAGTAAAATATTCGAAGTGCAATAGTAGATAGGCCAAGTTGTGAGAGACACAGAGCTCCTTTAGACAGCTTAAGTGCTTCTTGTGAAAGAGCTATGTGGAATTTGGTGGGTCTGTATTATGCATCTAGGTCTGCTGGGATGCACTGATGTGCAAGTTAACTTTAGTCAGTGAAAGGTAATTGTTTAATTTTATGGCTACCAGATCTTAACAGCTCTTTCTCAACCAACTCCTTGCTCCAGTCCTGCTTGTTTGCTCTGTGATGCAGTCTGCCAGCTGCTGATGAGCTGGGGAGCAAAGGGGAATCTCAGGCAGCTCTGGTGCTGTGGATCTCCCACTGTTTCACAGAGCAGAAGATGCTGAATTCTGGGGTGAATTTCGCACACAGTCTGCATTTCCTAAATCTGGTGTTCAACTTCAGAAGAGCTGGCAGCTTTCTGCCTTAAACTGACTGGGAATTGGACATCTTTTCCTGCAGAAAAATAGTCAAGGTTTTAAAATAGCTTACATGATGAATCAGAATTGAAATGTTTGGAGAGAAAAAAAAACTTTAGTTTTACAGGTGTAGTTGTGTATGTGAGTGGGTGGCTGGGAGTTTCTTGGAGAATCCAGTTTTTGGGAGCACAAAAAAAAGGGCATGTTTTTGGCATCTTAGCTGACTTTCTGGAAGCCCCTGTTCCATTTTGAATTTTGCAAAGCTGGAGAGGGGAGAGAGGCAAGGAAGCAGAAAGATAAGGGGTACTGGAAACCCAGGGAAATTATTTCTGGCACTCTGCACTTCCTGCTTCTTCCTGTTTCTCTTTTCCTCTGGAAGACTTCTGTCATTTCAATAACGAGGGAGATTAACAGAAGCATTGTATCTAGGGAAATGTTTTTTTTTCTATTAAATTTAAATGTTTCCCCCAGAATTTTTCAATTGTGCAAGCACAGCACTTCTGATTAGAAAATTATAATGGAGACAATTTCTCAGCACTGATTTGATTATCCACGAGTGAATTCAACGTAGTTCACACTGGCGTGCGTAGCCATTATGGTTACTTTTAATAAGATTAAGTCTCTTTCTCTGAGGTGTTTTGGTTAAAATGCACAGGGTTTTGAGCAGTCAAAAAGCATGTGCAGGTGGCTAAAGTTATTGCACCAAATATGCCTTCATTTCCATTAGAAAGTCTCATTCTCCATGACTAGTCCTGCAAAATACTTGTCCCGGGTTCACAGAAGCGTTACCATTTCTCTTGTTGCGTGAGCTTCATTATCGTGTGGTCAGTCTGTGTCATTCCAGGTCTCATCTTTAATGACATGCCACATCTGCAGTGCAATGTGATTTGAGTGAATTAAAGCATCTTAAAAAGACCACAGATTTGAGGCACCTCTTACAAGAAAAGAAAATTAAAAGGGGGGGGAAGGGGAGGAAGGAAAAGAGGAAAAAACAGTTTCTGAATATTAGAAATACTATAGGATGAAAATCCACACTCTAAGAAATGCTAACACTGGTCTACAAGTTAGAGTACACAGAAGCATTTCCTTGCTCCTGTGTTGGCAGAAAAAATTCAGACCTCCAAGAGACTTTGAGGAAGTAATTTCAAAATTAGTACGCTGCTGTTGATATTATTGTCAGCTGAATTTATCACATCTAAGAGATTATTATGTGTTATCAGAGTAGATTATATTTCATTACCTCAGAATACTAATCATAGCATTAGTATTTTCTTGTTAATGTGAGTTTTGCTACTGGAGTACAATATATGAGCAGAGAATATAAGCTGTAAAAATTGGTATTGGAAAATGTTTGATAAAGTAGTTAATTACCAGATTGAGACTTTAAAAAGGAAAATATTTGGTGGTCTGGGTTTTTGTTCTGTTTGTTTCTTTTGTTAGCACTGTGCTGGCATCTCCAGCTATCTTTTCTGTTTAAGCTTTAGTGGTAGCACACATTGTTTGAATTTAAGTGTAAGACTCTTAAACTGTAAGTACTTTGATTAAATCCAGTTACAGGGAGTTTGTTATTAAGTGTTAATTTTGTTTCTTGCCTAAATCCAGTTGCTGAGTGGGTTGGTTCAGAAGGCTTCTTCTTTCCCTTGAGAATGGCAGGATAAAGGGAATATTTTCAGTGCAGCAATATATTGTGGCTTAGAAGCATGAGTTGGGGAAGTGAAGAAAGTTGCCACCTCTCAGACCTAAAGGATTTCAAAGGCTGCAAGCTTAACAGAAACTCTTTTAATTTCATGCCACCCATCTTGTTTTCATGGTGACCCATGAAAATTGACACAAGACAGTGGCATGCCAGTGTTTCTTGAAGGAAAATCCGTTTATTACTAGAGCTTTGAGAACTCTGAAAAAGCTGTGCTAGCAAGCTTTATTTCTCCCTTTCAGCCAGCAAAACTTTCCAAGGTTTGTGATCTAGTTTAAAGTGGATAAAGATCTGTGCAGTGCAGAATGTACTGAAAGATGGCTGGACCCAAGACATTCATTGCCCTGTTTTGGGCTAGTTCATGCTCTGGCCAGGATCAATACCAGTAGAAATATGTTGCACTTACATTGTCTGTGCTTTTTGCTTGCCTGTTGTAGTCTCTTCCCCAGGTTTACCTACTTGAAGTGAGACAAGCAGTATGTGATAACAGGCAGAGAGCATTGTGGAGCAGGGCTGTTTTTTAGATAGCTTGCTAATGTTTAAGTACATGGGTGAGAGCAGGCAAACCAGCCTTCATGTCAGACTTCCTTTGTTTCATTGAAGTCTTTTTTTTTTTTTTGGGAAAAGAAAACTCTGCCTTCTGGCTGATGGGAAAACTCTGCCTTCTGGCTGATGGGAAATTGGGGTAGGTGGAAGAAAAATGTAATAGTCTTTCCACCACACTCATATAGCATGCCTCCTTTTTTGGGACTTTCACCCTTGCCATTTCAGGTTGTTTCCTGTGTATGTTACTGCAAAGACATTAGGGTAGGCACTTCAACCAGATGTGCTGTTGAGACAGCACTGGCCAGAGTACAGCTCATCCTGGATGGAAAACAGCATGGGCTGCACTTTTGTCAACACACTGCAAATCCATGGGTTGCCAGACTGGTGTTACTAGGCAAGTACAGGAAGCTCCAGTGGAAACAAATTCATGGGTCTCTATTCTGGAGGCAGCAGCACTCTGAACTGAGGGATAGATTTTGCTGTATGAGAAATGTAAGATTTTTGTAACAGGTTACAACACTGCAAGGTGATGAGCAGTTTTCATAGTGCTGAATGCCCCCACTTCCTCCATCACACCTGCAGTAATAGAGGGTGCTTGGGAGCACTCTACACTGCAAAGGATCAAGTCTGTCATCTCTTCTGGTGTCTTCAGAAAGAAAAAAATCACCACTGACAGTCTCTGAAAGCCTCCAGTTTTTAATGATCTATCTGTACATTTCCATTGTGTTCTGCTGGAAAAGACATTTAATTTATTTTAAAAGATCTGGGGTGTTCAGTGAGCCCGGTTTGCACATTTCTTGTGACATATCCAACATTCCCAGCAAGGGCAACTTCTTAGCATGGCAGGCTACAGAACAATGCAGCTTTTTTCTTTGCCCCTCTTTCTCCCAAGGAATACAAGTCTTCCAGAGAAGAGATCATCTCTCATTATATGAAAAATGTGTGTGCCTGGTTGTGTGGATCATATAGGTGGGAAATATGAACTTTAATAAAAATGAGCCACTCTAGACCTGGGTGTTGTAAGTCTGATGACAGAACTGCTTGTCCTCATAGATGAAAATGCATGAAGGAAACAAGTGTTTTAAGAGGAAAATGACAGTATTCAATTTAAATGAAATGGTGAAGAAATTGGAGCTTTAACTCTTTAGAGGCAGGAGATGACTTGTTGTGAGGTGTGTGAACCATGCTTTTATGCAATGGAGCCCTGCCCTCTGTCACAAGCTTGTTAGTGCTGCTGCAGTAGAAGTCATAACAAAAATTTTCTTAGTCTCAAGTTGATATCTACAAATTCTCATAGGAGGAAACAAAACAGACCAACACAAAACTTCCAACATGTCAAACCCCTCCCCCCACTATTTTTGTATGTGAAAATCCCCTGGGAGAAATATCGTGCATCGCTACTGTAGATAGAGTACATGTACTCCAGAACAAAGAGGGCTTAAGAAGAAGACATGGTGAATATATAATAACTCTGAATAAATACGGTAAGTCCTCTCTTGTTTCTTTGCAAGTGCTTTTCAAGAAGTGAATAATAGTAAAGCTCTCCAAGTCACTTAGGGTCTGAGCCTGCAAATATCTACTCATATGAGTACTTCTTACTCATGTAAGTAGTTCCATTGAAGTCTGTAAACCTGCTCATGTGAGTAAGGCTAAACAAGTTCAGGGTCTAAAACACTATGGGGGAGACAAAAGCATATACAAGTACAGCCCTAAGACTCTTCAGACATGGCGCAGCAAAAGATTTATCTGAGGCTTCCAATGTAAAGCCTTGTAAATTAGTAGGAAGATCTAAAAAATCAGGCCGCCGCTGCATTGGGAAGCAATGGAGCTCTCTTAATATGGGGATATAGGGGTAATGTGATGGAAATACTTAGATGCAGCATGTAGTCTTGCAGTTGTATTCTCTACTGCTCACAATCAGAGCAGTAGCTGGAAGTCTAGCGAGCAAATAATTATAGTAATCAAGTCATGATGAAACAAAGGAGAGGCTATTATTCTAACAACTGGCCAAGGGAACAAAAAGTTTGACTGGCTGGATTCCTGAAGGAGAACAGGATTTACTACCTAATGTGGAATATAAACTTTGATGCATTTAAATTGTCTTATAGACTTGATGGTTTTTAAGTTTTTGCTAACCTTTGACTAAAAATAAACTAATAGTTGACTATCAATTTAGCTGATTACATTTTGGACAACGATAACTGGAAGACTGCTGAAAGTCAGGGCTTGCTTCTTTTCCATACTTGTCAATACAAAAATAATCTACGGTAAAATACTTTTGTCCTGTGTTCAGTCTGATGAAGCAAGGAATACAATTATTCCCGTTCTAAAGCTAGATCTGTAGAAGTAACAAAGCTCATGGGCTTTTTGGGGAGGCACAACTGTAGTCTGGAGCTGAGAGCAGCATGAAGTGTGACTGTGTGTATTTTGGAGTTGTGTGGACAGCAGTCTGGCTGTGTACATCTCTTGTAGTTCCTTGCAGTAAGGGAGGCTTTACCCTTCAATATAAAAGCCTGACCAGCCTTGTCTGATTTATGCTGAATACATGATGCAGACTCAAAATATTTTGGGATAAGTAATACAGGATCCTGCCTGGCTGACCACTGTGTCCTCTTTGCACCTTGGGTAGATTTTGACATGAATTGGTGGGCATGTGGGTGGCCCAAGAGTCAGTTTTCTTTCAGTTGATAAACCTGTGTCCTAATCTGTATTTTGCAGGAAAGAAAACTGAAGCTTAGATAAATTAGGGCACAGTGTCACAAAAATTAGTGGGAAATAAATAGATGATGGTGTTTTGGGGGATCTGCCCCTGGTGATTTCCTCAGGGTGAAACAGGAAGTTTCTCTGAAAAGAGGAAGCCCATGACACCTCCTGATGGAGATCCATGTCTTGCCTTGTGCTTTACATATGGTATTACTGATCTTTCAGGTGGATTTGCCTCCTGATTGCTGGGCTGATCTTGAACAAAGATTTCATAATTGAATGTGGGTGGCAATGTTGGGAAATATTACTGGTCCATTGCCATCAGTACTATGTTCTTTTGTAACTTGCATAATTTTTAGTAATTCATAACTAAGGCTGAGGGAAGCCTCCTCCTTTTGCTGGAAGTGTCAAACTTCTGCCTTGTTGCTTCCCTTGTGGCTGTGTTGGCTATGCTCAAGGTCACTTCTTCCTGGTCAATCAATTTGTCCTGAATTTTCCTTCCCAAAGGCAGATGTTTATTCAATAACCTGGAAGTTTCTCTGTATTTTGACTGAACTAAAAACCCCTTGATTTTGGGGGGGATACTGCCTAGGAAACCAGCTAGCAGAGGTACATAAAAAAAATTAGGGGTGATAAAAATGATTCTATCTCTGCTGTTGCCAGGGACCAAGTGAAGTTTTCCTGCTTGATTCAGAATGTTATATATTGGATCATTTGGACTTTGATCTTGCCACTTTAAAGCCAGTGGTATTCATATGAGCTTAGCAGAGTTTCTACTAGTGCAAAAATCTGTTCTCTACTTTTTCAACTTTTCAGAGAGATTTCATCTTTGTGCCTTCCCTTCCCCCCAAAAAGGGGGGGGGGGTGGGGGGGGGAAAGAAAAAACATTTATGGGAGGAGGAAAATAGAGACAAGAAAGCCCATGAAGAAATACTATTTCTAAGTAATGTACTTTTTTCAATGACAGCTTAGTATTTTTGTTAAACGGCACCACTTTCAGCTTTCAAAAAGGTTTAGCCAACAGTGCTCACACTGCTTTCGACAAGGTAAACCTTGCCCACCCGTTATAACCTTTAGGTCATTCCAATCATGTTATTTCTCCCATAATGCCACAAGTAATGGAGTAGGCAGGAAGTGAAAGTAGAAGTTATACAGCATTGCTCTCCTGCCTTTTGTTTGCTTGTCTATAACTACCTTAAACTACTTCCTTCTCATCATTATAACAATGGGATGAAATGGTTCTTTATAAATGGCCATGAAGTAAAGGCAGGCTGCAAAGGCTTCTGTAACCTATTATTATGACCTTTCTCTCATCAGTAATTGTTTAGCAATTTGTACCTGAAAAATCCAAGCTGTCTGTAATGTGCCACACAAGGTGTGGTGAAAGGGCTTTGGAGACAGCTGGAATAATTATTAAATACCAATGTGGTATAAGGCAGCAAGTCTAAGCAGCATGAAAAGGCACCAGAAGATTGAATAATGAACTCCTCTTCAAATGTGTTAGGCCCTGGCTTGTTTTGGTGAAATAAATTCATGTGATTTATCAGGAGAGACTGCTGATACTATGTCTAGATTCACTTCATTATGAAAAAAAACTCAAAACCCAACAAAACAGACTTGGTGTAATTCTGCCACAGATTTCTGTAGGCAGAAACTATGCTCCATAAAAATCTGAGTGTTTTGCAGAAGTAGCAGGAGGACAGAAACCTGAAATACTCCTCATACTTTACTCAACTTACAGGGTCTGTTGTAAGCATCGTTTCAGAGCCCACCTTTTTGTTTAGCTTAAAGCTGTAAGCAGCCTGACCTTTTCTGAACTCCTTCAACCACTCTCTGGGGGCAGAAGCTTTATAAGTATTTTTTCACTGACTTTCGAACATGGCAACTAATAGAGCTGTCCTTGTGACTAGTGATGACTCAGAGCCAGACACAGTAGGCATGGATAAGTGTAAGGCAAGATGAATGTCAGTAAGTATTCGTGGGCTGTGAACACTGCTGTGTCTCTGGTAGTGTAGTGTGATTACTGTAAGGTCTTTTGCTTATGTTTTGGAATTGAAAATAAAACTTTTGAAGTGTCCACTGTTTGCCTTGAGCTGGATCATTTGAGGTATTTTGTCCAACTATTCCTTGTCCTAAATCTGGCCACCCACCTTTTTGTATGGTTTGTCTCTTACTGGCCTTTTTCCCAAACCCGTTAGTGTTTGCCTGGCAAGTGCCAAAGCTTTCATTCTTCCTTCCCTGAATGGCTTCAAATTTGCATCTCATGCAAACAGCCCAGCTGCTGGAGTCACACTCACAGTAAATGGCTGACACTATTTATACACATTTCTTGGGTACCAACTTGCTCCTTGGCTATGTGGAGAAAATAATATTGCTTGACTTTATTTTTCACACTCTAGGTTTGAAAAAAATATTCCTCCTACAGTATTTTGGCAATTTTCTCTAGTTTTGTGGCTTTGGCAGCAGCTTTTATTGGCTTATCTCTTTAGTTAGGCATTTTTTTTATTATATTTTTGAACACAGCCAGTTTGGGTGGTTAACCAAGAGACTTCAGTGCAAGGAAACAGCCATGAGGATGGGAAGAGGATGTGGCTGCAAAGCAGACGTCTTGCAGCGAACTGACTTGTGTGCCCTCTCCTGGCTGGAAGCAGCCAGATCAGGCCGCCACGCCATGCTCCCAGTGCCGCTGGCTGCCCCAGCAGGTCAAGTAGCAAGAGATAATACGGAGATTTATGCAGCAAACAAGACTAGGCTCTTCCTCTGTAACCTCAGCTATTGTCACTGCATGTTCCTTAATAATGCTTCACACTTCCTGCCCTCCGGGCACGTCTTTTCCAATCTGCTTCCTTCGGCTCTGGCCCTCCGAGTTTGACAGGAAGCTGGCAGGGTGGCTAATAGGGTGGACTGGTTCTCCTCAGCATTAGGCTGATTATGCCTACGTGTGGGTGCTGACATTCTCCCTTCAGAGCAGAGCTATATCATTGCAGTTGACTGGGAATAGGATGTTCTGAGATTCAGCTTGTCTCTTCCACACTGGGATCACTGCAGTTTGCAGAGTTGTGGACTTGTCACCTACTCCACAAGCCTTGTTTTCAGGAGCTTTGTAGAAGAACTTATCTAAGTATTCATGGGGCTTTTTCACCTTGCTCTATCTTCTTCCTTCTCTGAGATGAAAAGTCTTTCAGGCTGCCTTGTTCAAATACTGGCTACAGTGTGGTCACATGTACCAGCAAAAGGGATACTCTTTTAGTATTCGTATTTGTAGTGATCACCAAGGCTCAGGGTTCTGGATATAGTAGAAGCACAAAACTTTGAGGCAAGCTTGGTCCTTGCCTCAAAACTCAATGCTGCCATACCTGGCTGGGCAGATTTGACACTTGCCCTGCAGTTAGTTTGTCTTAATATATGACTGCAAATTACCAAAGAGTCAGCCTGTGTGTTTTGCTGTACCCTAAGGAAGGAGGGGCAGCTTCACGACTGCACTTGTTTGGCGTTATCAGATTTCAAGGAGGGCATTCAAACCTAGAGCGTGCCAGCTCGGTCCTTCTGCAAAGCAGAGCTGATGTGAAGTGTGCGCTGGAGTTTTTCTGTGCCTTAAGATGAGATGCCAGACCTGCTGTTGCATGTCTCTATGTAAGGACTTGGTGGCCTTAATGCTTTAGAGATGACTGCATTTTACTGTCACAGTTGCTGTGATGTTTGTACAACATTTCTTTAATTCTTTAGAGGGAAAAAAAATGCTGCATCTGTGTAAACTGTTGTATTACTCACTGTTCTTTAGCCTAATCTGCCTAATGTTGCATTATGTTTGGCAAGGGGGGAGTTAGATAAATGTGTAAGCTAAGCAGATGTGTGAGTAGAGCAAAGCAAATGTCAGTTTTTCTCTCTTCCCCTGGTACTTTATTGATTAACCTTTTCTGTTTTCAAACAGAAGTGATCATGGAGAAGGATTTTCTTATCTGGTGCTAAAGAGAAACTGAGGCTCTATTGCAAATATTTATTCCTGGGCTTAAATTTGAAATTAAGACTATTCCCTAGTCTTGGCAAGAACAGAAGGTAATGTGCTTTTTAGATAAGTCCATCAAACCACTTCTCAACTAGTCAGCTCTCTTCTGTATAGGTGCAGTACCAACTGTCTAACATGGCTGCTGTTTGACCTGTTTTAGTGTGTGTCCAGTTTCCATAAGAAGGTGGTGGCAAAGCTCCCTCTGAGTTTTAAATTTGTGTAGGTATTTTGGTGACTTCCTTGAAATTCAGTTGAAAGCTTAGTTTTTAAGGTAGGCACTATGAGTATCAAATTAAGCTGTCAGCATGTGAAGTGATAGGGAGGAAGATGTGTACAAGTACAAGCAGACTCACACGCACACACACACACGCATCTCTTTCCTCTCTGGGCTGACTGGTAAGTCTTAACAGCAGAACTAGGGGCTGGGAATTACATTTTAGTAATTCTTTTCTAGTTATGTCAGATTTCTAGCATGCTATTAGAGACATATGTGTCATCCTCACCATCACCCAACATATCATTGCTGTTTCAAACTGTTACCAGAGCTGTTGACACAGAATATTGTGTCTGTCGACAGCTCCAATTAGTTGGCGTGTCTGACTACTGACAGCACAGTCTACTTTTGTTTATGAAGACGGTGTGAGCTGTATCTCACTCTCACAACCTCCAGTGGCAGACAGATGGATAGAACTATATAATCATCAACGGAAGCGGGTGATATTCTGTCTTCACAAATCATCATGTGGAGCAGAACCAACGGCCTTTTGTCTGCTTTTAGAAATGACTGCAAAATTCCTCCCATCTGTCAAGTTATGAGGATGAATATGTATAAAATACATCAGATATATATGCAGGGTTTTGTATTGTGGTGGGGGTTTTTGTTTGATTGGGGGGGGTGCGGGGGAAGGGGGGAAAAACTGCTTCTTAATTTTCACCAGATGTTAGCTATGAGACGTGGAACAGTAGAGGGAGAAGCACAATCATTTTCTCTCCAATTGAACTTTCTTGAATTTTTTATTTTTTGGTTTTTATTTATTTTTCTTTTTTTAAAGGAAGGGACCAACCCCTCATCGTTTGCGAATGTGGAACCCCATTGATTTCCCAAGGTCGTACAATTGCAACTGAGCACAGAATTTAGTCTAATGCACTCTTTACATGTATTTAATCCTCTCTATTGTGTGATTATAAAATCTTAGCAGCTGCCCAACCAGCGATGTTCTGCTTTTCATTTAATAGCAGTTACAGATACAAACTATTTTCAAATATACAGTTCCAAGTTGCTGGGTGGTTCCTCAAGCACAGTGTACACTGAGTTCAGGGAGTGCTTATTCTGAGAACAGACCTCCCCCCGTCCCCAAGTAGGTAAGTAGTATAGATTTGGCTCATTCATTCCAGCAACATGCTGTTTAGTATTCCTTTAAAAGACCTAAAATTATAGTGTGACATGTGTTTTATTAAGAAAATTAAGATTAATTGATATACATAGGTTCATCTATTTTTTTTAAAGAAATCTGACTTAATTTTTATTAACATATCAGATTTTCAGTAGAATTTTTGTCATAGCCATCAAATTTATATAAAGTGGGCAAGTAGCCACTTGAAAGTGAAGGGGAGATCAGAATATGAATTGTATTTGCTCTAGTTCTCTGTCTGTTTCTCCTGTTCTGTGTAATATTTTTCAACTTTCCTCTGCTGAACATGTATTATAACATTTCAGTGCTGATCCTGACTGCTAAAAGTTAATGAATGTATATTACTGACTGAAGTGAATGCAAGATTTGAGTTTTACCAAAGAATCAAAAAGTACAGCTTCACTTATTTGCTGTATTTCATGTAAGAAATGAATAAATGCTATTTCCTTACCATTGTGAGAGATGAACTCTAATTTTGGAAAAATGTCCTAAGTCAGTAGAAATTAGTGTATAAAACACAAGCATCAGAGAGGAGCGCTAGTGGATAGCATTTTGAGTTTTGTATTTTACTTCAGAATCAGATTCCTACAAAGACAATTGGAACAAACCCCATGATATCCAGCATAGTTTTGTTAATTCCACACCCCCCTCCCCTGCCTTTTTTTTTTTAACCCCCTCTGTGTCTTTTGTAGAACTAGCATCCCTCCCACGTTTTACTCATGGGGTTACAGCTACCTCTTAGGCTGTGAATCTTCAGAATAACCTCTACTGGAGTTTTAAGGAAAAGCAAAGTTTCAGTCTGACTGATTTCATATTCCTATTAATTCCATAGGTCTTTTCTCCATTAGTGAAAAGAAGCTAAATCAGGGGAGGAAGGTTGCTGCTCTGGATATAGGCCAGTAACCAGTGTGTGCTTGATACAGTAATTATAACAGTTAAATCAGTAATACAAACTCACTGGATATTATTCAGTATGTATCAATTTCCAAATAGTGTGTGTTTGATTTTCGCAGATCCTCAGTAGTTGGGCTGTATGAGGTAATACTTTTGACTTAGAACATTTTAGTGACTGAGTTTAAAATTTACATGAATTTGAAGCTACACTGTAGTAGTTTTCAGCTGTAGATGAGCATCACATGAGCAATGTGTCTTGCTGTACACTCAGATGAAATTTTGAAAATTCCTGATCCAGGCCATGGAACAAAAGTATTAGAGACATTTGCTGAACATGCATGAAGTCCAAGAAAATTCATCTTGAGCTCTTGGCTAATCTAAGAACAAAGGAGCAGCTAAGTTAAGTAAATAATTAAATTTTGATTATGCACTCGACTGTACTAATTACTGTGACCCAATTCTTAATCAGTCAGAGATCTCAGTGAAATACTTTGGGCTAGTCAGGCATTTGTTCAAATGAAAACTCTGATATTTAGATCATAGAAAGCATGTGGGTTAGAGTGAAAGAAACAGAGGCTATTGACTGACCCCTTGAGAACTGCTGAGTATCCTGGGTTGTGACATCTAACAGTAAGCACAGGACTTGCACTAGGTCTCCTTATGTGGTAGGTCATTGGGCCTTTTTGGTTTCTGGGCCAGGAGGAGTACAGAGTTATTAGGGGCAATGATAGGCTGGAATAGCAACAAATGTATAGTCACTGTGTCTTCACAGACTCTGAAGGGTGCTGCAGAGCAGAAGTGGTTTAATGGGGAAGTCCTTTACTGCTGTCAGCACCTGCAAGCTCTCTCCTCCTTCCCTGGCTTGCAGAGTAGCAATGAGTCACACCTGACTTCAGTGAGCCTCTCCAAGAGATTCAGATGCTTTAGAGGTTAATGGGTGGCCTTTCTTGGGTCCAAAAGGTGACATTTCTTTCAAATGTTGTCTTTACAAGAGCATCTCTAGGAGAGCTGGTGAAGCATATGGAATGCTTTCTCATCTCCAAACACAACTCCTTTTCCCATTGCTTTGCCATCTTGTCCCTTGTGCCTTGTTACGCAGTCTGTGGGACTGTCAGCACCAGTGCTACTGCTATGTTTGTTTCAGTAAGTTATTTTTAAATTTATGTGAAGATTTTTTTACTTTTTTATTTTCCAGTAGTGCCATGTTAGGCTCTGAGAAACCAGAGATGCCTCTGTTTACTGAAACAGATTGTATTACCTACCTAGTGACTATTATTTGTCCTTGAACTGAGCTGAGGTTTGACTGGTAGCTGAGGACCTGGGCAGTGATTGCACAGAAAAGGTATACAGTCAGATACAGCCCTCTGTTACTGAAGAGGACAGACAACCCAGGCAAAAGATGATTTTTATCCCTGTTTTTACCTAAAGGAATTGAGGCACTCAGAGACTTGGGTTACTTATGCAAGTCTATGGTATGAGATAAGTTTGTATCTCTTGTGTTCCTGTATGTGCCCTAACCACAAATCATCCTTCAGGCAAATTTGTCTGTCACTCTGGTAGTCAAATGAGATTTTTTTTCCTGTGGTAACTTCTGCAAGTTTAAACTTGTTCTGACCACGTTTCAGAAAGAACAAGTCATTACAGATCCCTACTTAAAGTAACGGGTACACAGGACCACCACTTCCTGGATTTTCATCAAGAAAGCATGAGTGTTTCCATTATTTAGACCAATGTGACTACACTGAAAATACTTATTATACAAGAAAATTCTGTAGCCCCTTAACTGTTTATGTTAGGAAAACACCTTGGTTTGAATAAGTTGAAAATAGAATTTTGTTTCAACTTCAGAAATGTGGAACCAAACCCTAGCAACTGTAGTTGGCTTGAGAAGAGAGCACTTACACCAAGGAAGAGTAATCGCTCATCACCGATAGAAAACATCATTTGTACTTAGAGGGGTGAAAAGGAATATCCCTGTTTTGTAGGAAGAAACAGGGATAAGATTTTAAATATTGGACCCAAGACTCTGCAGGTTCAGAGGGCTAAGCTCAGTTTTAAGTGAGTTAAAAGTCAGTTCTGTGCTGAGATGACCAGGCTGTGCCACTGTTTATTGGTAGTGCTCTATCAGCAAGTGGGGGTTTTGTCTTATTTTGCCCAGCTTGCTGTGTTGCCAGGTGCTAATCCTGTGACCTACCTTAATTCTCAGAGTTCTTTTTCTATTTTTCTTTGCAGGATAACAAGTATCTTGACTGTAATCTATTAATTGAATTGAATAAACTTGTTTCCCTAGCAGTGAGAGCATATTGTTTGCACACAGTGTCATCCCAGGCCCTCCAGCTATCGAAAGATTGCCAGATATGTTTATTAAACCCCCTGAGCTTGGAAAGAACACAGAAAACTGTCATCTAGAGCAATACGAAAGTGCCTATCTCAGCTGGGGATCTGGCTGTTATGAATAAAGGAAGAGTTTGTGGTAGAGTTTTGAGATGTAAAGAGAAAAGGCTTCCCTATGGTGCAAATGTGTTGGAACCCTCAGGCGAGAAAAAAAAATATTGAATTGTTGCTGGCAGTACAATGTAATTATTGAGTTAGCTACAGCAAGGTCTGCAAGCTTCCAAGGTAAAAGCCTGGTGACTTTGTTTTTCTTCTCTCTTTTTTTGTCCCCCTTGGAAAAATTTTAATTGGGCATTTAACACTTTCCCCCCACTTCTTCTTACTAGTAAATATTTAACAAATTTCTTAAGATTTTGTGGAATGGTAGGTTTCAAAGTTCTGTTCCTGCATCTGCTTCCTTTCTCTGTTCTGTTCTAAGTTAAATGCAAAATAGCCAGTAATGAAAGAAAATATGGAAGAAATAGTAAAACCTTGTTCTAGATCTGAACTATTCCCTACTGCAGCTTCAATATCAGACCTGAAGATATTAGATTGTTATACTGTGTCCTGACTTTACCAAGCTTTGCTTTATTGAGCTTTTTGTTATTGATGCCATGACTTTACCACTGTGCAACAGAACCACAGCTGAGGAATCTAGATTAGAATTGTCTCTGCAAAGGACTTTTGTTTCTATTGACCTGAAATTCCATGCACCTGAAGGTGTATTAGGTTAAGATATGCCTACATCAGCAATTGCTTTTTATTTTTTAAATTGTTATCATCCCACTCAGAGTCTAATAATTTCCTGCAAGCTAGTAATAGAAACTTGAATCATATTATTAAAAAGAAAGATAATGAATTTCTTTTGATCAGATGACTCCACTTAAAGTTGTGATGTTTCTTAGGGAGTTGCTGGTCTAGATGTTGCAAGGTGCCAGGGTGTTTTGTGCTTCTGTTCCCCAGTTCATTTAATCATTAGGAAGTTCTTGCTGTCTATGTTGGAAAAAGAGACTTTTACCTCACATTAATTAAATTGATGCCCTTTGTTTTTCATATGTGCTATAGCCTAGTTTTAGTGCTATATAATAGTTTTTAATGAACGTTATCTCTATTAATTTATTTTTAAATTGACCAAAAAATCTTGTAGGTGCTGATTTTAGTAGCCTGTGCTGCACAGAGAATATACTGGAGTATATAATTAATATTTAATGGTGAGAAGACATGGAAAATGTGTTGTGTAGTAAATAACAAGTGGAGAGGTAGAGATCAAACAAGGGTTGATGCTTCTCTAGTTCCCATAAATTGCCCAAGACCATGGGGATTTTTTCCTTTGACTTTGGTAGGCTGTGGCCTGGTTCCCATGTGTCTATATCCAAAATATATTGTTGTTGTTGATTATTTGTGTTGTCATGCCTCAAGGCTCCAGTCCAGATCTCTGGATCCTATTGTGCTGGATCATTATTGAAGCACGCAGCTAAGACTGCTCTTAAAACTCTTCCAATCAAACAGAGTAGGTGTTTCCTAAAACAGTCCTCTTTTAGAAACAGTAATTTAATTTACATGAAGACACATGAGAGGGGTGTGCTTGTGTTTTTGGCTGTCGTGGTTCTGTGTTACAATTCGTGCTGATGTTCTCAGTAAGCCAAAAGTAGTTATAGGTGTTTTTACTTTATTTTATTTTGTTTTGTTTTTTATTTCTTAAGCCTGAGGAAGTAGTTTATGTTTACAGGCACATGCTTCTTTACTCTCTGTTGCAGTGTGGTCAGGTTTTCCTTGCTTGTCCAAGTGAAATGCAATTCATGTGAGGTTGCAGTTGCATTTGACCTGTTCTGTGAGATCTGTGCAAAATATTTTTTGGGTTTATTTGATAATTTTCTGAGGTATATAACAATGATTACAATATCACAGTATATCAGAGGTTGGAAAGGACCTCAAGAGATCATCAGATCCAACCCCCTGCCAGAGCAGGATCACTTAGGGTAGTCCACACAGGAACGCATCCAGGTGGGTTTTGAAAGTCTCCAAAGAAGGAGACTCCACAACCCCTCTGGGGAGCCTGTTCCAGTGCTCTGTCACCCTCACTGTAAAGAAGTTTCTCCTCATGTTGAGGTGAAATCTTCTATGTTCTAGTTTGAACCCTTTGTTCCTTGTCCTATCACTGTGAACCACCGAAAAGACTTTGGCCCCCTCTTCCTGACACCCACCCCTCAGATATTTATAGACATTGAGCAGATCCCCTCTGTCTTCTCTTCTCAAGACTGAACAGCCCCAGGGCTCTCAGTCTCTCTTCATAGGGGAGATGCTCAAGTCCTCTAATCATTCTCCTCGCTCTTCATTGGATTCTCTCCAGCAGGTCTCTGTCTCTCTTGAACTGGGGAGCCCAAAACTGGACACAGGATTGCAGGTGTGGTCTCACCAGGGCAGAGTAGAGAGGTAGAAGAACTTCCCTAGACCTGCTGGACACACCTTTCTGTGGTCTGTTCTCTTCCTTACATCTTTTAGCAGAGGTGACCTTATTTCTTGAGATCACAAACTGATAACTTGAAGACATGAGCTTTTCAGAATCGGGTTTTTACTGTTAACTTTGTAGATGGAAGGAGAAGAGATTCTGAAGTGTATGGTTGGACTATGAACTGAGTATGGCTTTAGTCACATTTGGTCATGCAGAACTTGAAGAGCTTATGCTGACCTTAGCAAGGCAAGAAGTTAATTTGCAAGGTCTTGCATACTTGTGTCGGTGTGAGCTGAAATTCCCCCCCCACCAACAATAACCAGGCTAGCCCAGTCTGGAAGCAAATGAAAAGCTGTATTTACAAGCAGAGTCTAAAATCTACAATGAAATGCAATGAATATGTACAAATATACAAAATTCACAACATTCATAAATATATATAATCAACAGAAAAAGCACAATCGATCTCCCTTTGCTTCCCCCCAAGGGGACCCTCCCAAAGGGGCCTCCCTCTCCCAGGAGCTTCCCCCCCCAGACTCCCCTGGACAGAGAAGCAGAGTTAGTTAAGCAGAAACTTAGCTGCCAAGGTCAGTGTGTTATCTTCAGCCAGAAGAGAAGAAGAAAACAGCAGCCAGACAGCCCAGCAACTGCCCCCACTGCCGAACGCAGAATGTGCCGAATGCCTGCTTTGTTTTGGGTAATAGTTCTTAAACATTTCTATCTATCCAATGGAAGTGTTTAGAACAATCATTATTTTGCTTTCTTACACCCAATAGTGACTTATTTACATTCTTTCACTTTCTCTGTTCTGAACTTTGCAAGGAAAAATTAAAAAGACAGTTTCAAACCATCACAGTCCACCCCTTCTAAACAATTCCATTGGCTGCTACTATGATTTATCTAATCTAAAATAATATCTACAACAATAGGTGAATAAAGACCATAGTCCATTCCGGCTATCTCGGATGTAGATGATTCAAAAGAGTCAAATCACAGGAAAAACAGCAAACAGTTTGTTTCCTCGCAGATGGAGCGAAGAAAGGAACAGGGACTCTCAGGTGACTCAGGGCTCTCAGGGTTCGTGCACCGTAGATCTCATGAACTCTCCTCTTGGGCGCGATGCTGTATCTGCGCAACACTCTGAATTTAACCTCTCTCAGCCAAAGTTAGATTTCTTTGTGGAATACACTGAATTTCACCATTTTCTTGCATCACCCAATAGGTGTGACCAGGACCTTCAGCAGAAACCACCCCTCGGACAGGTTTGGCCTCTCCTGAAGGAGAAAATACCCAAACAGTTTTGCCTAACAGATTCTTTTCTCTGATAACAGGAACTCTACCACCTTCCTCCTTTCGCAACAAATCTGATTGGGCAGGTCCAGCTCGATTCACTGAACCTCTACTATTCACCAACCAGGTTGCTTGTGCTAAGTGTTTCTCCCAGTTTTTCAAAGATCCACCCCCCATGGCTTTGAGAGTGGTTTTCAGCAAACCGTTGTAGCGTTCGATCTTCCCTGCAGCTGGTGCATAGTAGGGAATGTGGAATATCCACTCGATGCCGTGCTCTTTGGCCCAGTTTTTTACAAGATTGTTCTTGAAATGAGTTCCGTTGTCCGACTCAATCCTCTCTGGAGTTCCGTGTCTCCACAGGATTTGTCTCTCCAGGCCAAGAATGGTGTTACGTGCAGTTGCATGAGGAACTGGATAAGTTTCCAGCCATCCAGTGCTTGCCTCTACCATAGTCAGCACATACTGCTTACCAGATCGAGAACGAGGTAGAGTGATGTAGTCAATCTGCCAGGCTTCACCATACTTGTACTTGGACCATCGGTCACCATACCATAAGGGCTTGATCCGCTTTGCCTGCTTAATAGCAGCACAAATGTCACAGTCATGGATGACTTGTGTGATAGCATCCATGGAAATGTCAATGGATCTGTCACGAGCCCATCGGTAGGTTGCATCTCTGCCTTGATGTCCTGACGAGTCATGGGCCCACCGGGCTAGGAACAGCTCACCTCGGTGTTTCCAGTCAAGATCAGGATCAGGATCAGAGTTTGTGTCCACCTGGGAAACTCTTGCAGCTAGATCTGCCTGATGGTTGTGTTGTTGTTCCTCAGTAGCTTTGCTCTTAGGAATGTGAGCATCGATGTGTCTCACTTTCACTGGGATTCTCTCAATGCGAGCAGCAATGTCTTGCCACAGATCTGCAGCCCAGATTGGCTTTCCTTTCCTCTGCCAGCCATTCTTCTTCCAGTCTTTCAGCCAACCCCACAAGGCATTGGCTACCATCCACGAGTCAGTGTAGAGATAAAGCTTTGGCCATCTCTCACGTTCAGCTATGTTAAGAGCTAGCTGGACAGCTTTTACCTCTGCAAATTGACTGGATTCTCCTTCTCCATCTCTCGCTTCTGCAACTCTGCGCGTTGGACTCCACACTGCAGATTTCCATCTCCGCTTGTTCCCAACAAGACGACAGGAACCGTCTGTGAACAAAGCATATCTCTTTTCATCGTCAGACAGATCACTGTAAGGAGGAGCTTCCTCAGCACGAGTTACTCTCTCCTCTGGAGGTTTAGCACAGCTTGTGCCTTCTGGCCAGTTTGTGATCACCTCCACCAAACCAGGCCTTTCGAGATTTCCCATTCGAGCTCTCTGTGTTATCAGAGCCATCCACTTAGACCAGGTAGCATCTGTTGCATGATGTGGTGAAGAACCTTTGCCTTTGAACATCCAATTCAGAACTGGCAATCTAGGAGCTAGAAGAAGTTGTGACTCAGTTCCGATCACTTCAGAAGCAGCTTTCACTCCTTCATAAGCAGCTAAAATCTCTTTCTCTGTTGGAGTGTAGTTTGCCTCTGAGCCTCTGTAGCCACGACCCCAGAAACCAAGAGGACGTCCTCGTGTCTCCCCTGGAGCTCTTTGCCATAAGCACCAGGTTGGACCATTGTCACTTGCGGCCGTGTACAGAATGTTCTTAATGTCTGGACCAGCTCGGACAGGTCCCAGACCCATCGCTTGGACTACCTCTCGCTTGATCTGGTCAAAGGCTGCTTGTTGCTCAGGACCCCATTGGAAACTGTTTCTCTTTCGAGTCACATCATACAGAGGTTTCACAATCTGACTGTATCCAGGAATGTGCAGTCTCCAAAATCCCACTATGCCTAAGAAACGCAGAGTTTCTTTCTTGTTGATGGGATTTGCCATGGTGGAGACTCTGTTTATCACATCCATTGGGATGTGACGGCGACCGTCTTGCCACCGCACTCCCAGAAACTGGATTTCTCTGGCAGGTCCTTTCACCTTGTCTCGCTTGATAGCGAAACCAGCTTGCAAGAGAATGTCAATGATTTTGTTACCTTTCTCGAAGACTTCTTCAGCAGTCTCACCCCAGACGATGATGTCATCGATGAACTGAATGTGTTCTGGAGCTCCACCTTTCTCCAAAGCATCATGGATCACTGCATGGCAGATGGTTGAACTGTGAATCCACCCCTGGGGCAAACGATTGAATGTGTACTGAATGCCTCTCCAGGTGAAAGCAAACTGAGGCCTGCATTCCTCTGCTATGGGAATAGAGAAGAAAGCATTAGCAATGTCTATGGTAGCATACCATTTGGCCTGCTTGGATTCCAGCTCATACTGGAGTTCCATCATGTCTGGTACAGCTGCACTCATGGGTGGAGTTACTTCATTCAAGGCACGGAAATCAACTGTCAGACGCCACTCTCCATTCTGCTTTCGCACAGGCCAGATTGGACTGTTGAAAGGTGAATGAGTTTTGCTGATGACCTTCTGACTCTCCAACTGACGAATCAAGTTTTGAATGGGCACCAAAGAGTCACGGTTGGTTCTGTATTGTCTGTGATGCACAGTTTGAGAAGCAACCGGCAGCTTTACATCCTCTATCTCATGTTGTCCCACAACTGCAGATTCATCTGAAAGCTCAGGTCTAATAGACAACTTCAATTTTCCTCCATCAATTTCTACAGTTGCTATTCCAAAAGCCCATTTGTAACCCTTAGGGTCTTTAAAACGCCCTTCTCTCAGAAAGTCAATTCCCAAAATACAAGGTGCATTAGGACCTGTTACAATAGTATGTTTCTTCCACTGCTTCCCAGTTAAACTTATGTCAACCTCTATCTTAAACAACTCTTGAGATCCACCAGTGACTCCCTGAATAGTTATAGATTCTCCCCCTTGATAATTTGATGGTATTATGGTGCACTGAGCTCCTGTGTCAACCAAGGCCCTGTACTTCTGAAATTTTGAAGTGCCAGGCCACTGGATGTACACATCCCAATAGATTCTGTTATCTCCATTATCCCTTACCTCCCCCTGGCGGAAGGCAGGGCACCCCTAATGGTGGGGATTACCTCCACATGTACAGCCGGCACAATGTCCAGCACCAGAATTAGGATCACTGTTGGAGCTATCAGAGTTGTTCTGGGAAACTGAGGAAGCGACAGCTACCCTCCTGGTATCGCTACCTCGGGATCTGCCCCTCTGCAGCTCCCGTAACCTCTTGAAAAGATCAGAAGTTGGTTGACCATCCCATCTGTTCATGTTCTCACCAAACTGATCACGCAGAGTTATCCAGATACTGCCACGTGATTGCCTCTGCTGTCTGTTTTGGTTTGACCTATTCTGGAATGGCCTTCTTGGAGCACGTCTGTTCCTAACAGCTGAAACTTGTATCCATCTGGAGGAAGAGGAATTAGAATCATCCCCCTTCATCAAGTTGGATATGGAGGTTTTAAGTTCCTCCTTCAGCTCTTTCATGCAATTCTCCATCTTTCCAGACAGAGTTTCAATGGCTGAAACCAAAGAAGTACGTGCAAGACTATCCTCCAACTGCCTCATTTGGTCAGTGAAATGGCCAACAGTAGGAGGTGCTCCACCATAATTTCTTGCCACAATCCTGCTTGCCAGAATAGTAGCATAATTAGGAGGAGCAAGCTTAATGAGCTTTTTGGCAAGGCCTGTTCCAACAGGAATTTCATCAGGATTGAGAGTCTTATGATCTCCATACATTACTTCTCTTACAGCAAACTCTCTCAGACGCTTGATTCCCTCAGCTATTGTGGTCCAAGGCTTAGGGTTCCATGGTAAATCATCTCTGCTGGGGTACCTCAGTGAGACTGCCAGTAGGAGGCGTGCCCACAGAGAAACTTTACCAATGCACTTGCCTAGGTGCCTGTCTATGCCTGTATCCTTTGAGAGCATCCCCAACTGAGAGGCCGACTTGTTGCCTACCACCAATGCTGGGGCTCCCATATCAAAACACCTGGCTAGCCAAGACAGGACTGGCTCATTATCTCCTCTGATGTAATCCTTCCTCACATGTCTAATTTCCTGTCTGGGTGCATTAGCTGACTGTATGTCATCCTCATCCTCATCATCATCATCATCATCCTGAGGTCGCTGTCCCCATAATCCTATTTTAATCCTCCGTTGAATTTCCTTGAGTTCAGAGGCTCTGCCAGCAGTTGCTAATCTACCAGGGTCTACATCCTGACCTACATTTCCATCATCCATGTGGGGTCTCAAGAGGTCTACCAGAGTTTTAAGGCTAACCCTCTCTTCCTCATCAGAAGGATCTTTCTTAAGAGAGGGACCCTGAGTAGAAGGACCCTCATCTCCATCTGCACCATCTCCTGCAGCATCTGCATCTCCTCCTGCAGCTCCTTTGCGCTTTCTGGTGATAGTGGCAACCAAATTTACTGGCTTGGTTTTCACATTCACAGCAGAGTTGGAAGAGCAAGTAGCCTTATGTCTTTCTTGACACAGTGCTATCAGTAGCCATATGATTATTCCAAGAAGCAACAAATTTAAGATTAAGGCTAGTACAAGATATCTAGGGTACCACTGGTTACAAAGACCCTCTGTAGTTGTAAGAGGAGCAACAAACTCATATGTGTCTGCTAGCAGATCCATAGTTGAGTTACCATAGCTTCTTAGCCCAATAAGACCATAACAGAATTCACCAACATTCAGTAACTTGTTCTTAACCCAAAGAAACGACTTATATGCCACATATCTCACAATCTTGTCTATCATGCAAGAAATGGCCCATCTGTAAACAACCACACCGATAATAGATGAAATAAAATTACTCAAAATCCAAAACAGCTTCATTTTGCTTCCTAATCTGAGCAGAAATAAATCAAACAACTATCGAGCCCCACGTTGGGCGCCAAAAATAAAAAGTGTGTCGGTGTGAGCTGAAATTCCCCCCCCACCAACAATAACCAGGCTAGCCCAGTCTGGAAGCAAATGAAAAGCTGTATTTACAAGCAGAGTCTAAAATCTACAATGAAATGCAATGAATATGTACAAATATACAAAATTCACAACATTCATAAATATATATAATCAACAGAAAAAGCACAATCGATCTCCCTTTGCTTCCCCCCAAGGGGACCCTCCCAAAGGGGCCTCCCTCTCCCAGGAGCTTCCCCCCCCAGACTCCCCTGGACAGAGAAGCAGAGTTAGTTAAGCAGAAACTTAGCTGCCAAGGTCAGTGTGTTATCTTCAGCCAGAAGAGAAGAAGAAAACAGCAGCCAGACAGCCCAGCAACTGCCCCCACTGCCGAACGCAGAATGTGCCGAATGCCTGCTTTGTTTTGGGTAATAGTTCTTAAACATTTCTATCTATCCAATGGAAGTGTTTAGAACAATCATTATTTTGCTTTCTTACACCCAATAGTGACTTATTTACATTCTTTCACTTTCTCTGTTCTGAACTTTGCAAGGAAAAATTAAAAAGACAGTTTCAAACCATCACAATACTGAAGAGAATATGCACATCAGTCTCTATTAAGTGATGCAAACTAATTATGTAGGAAGAAAAGTATTGAAAACTTCTGTATAATCTTTACTCAGCTGAAGTTTGTGACAAAACTCCCAGAAATTTTAATAGAGCAGAACCTTTCTTGGTGTCCCTCACTTACAGGGGATTTTGAGATTTTACAGTTGACTTCTGAGGAATACTTGGCCTGAACTGCCCAGTTTAAAACTCTTGATGAAGGAACTTTGTAGGAAAAGATTTTTTCAATTTTTTTTCTTTTGTTGTTTAATGTTTTATTGTGAACAAAATAGATTAAAGGAAAAAAACCCTTTTTTTAAATATGAAATTTTCATGCTGTCAAAAAAGGAAAGATCTGTAATAATGAAGTTTCTGTGAAATTGATCTTTTTTTTTTTTGGTATTGTTGCAGAATAAAGATATAGGTCTGTCAAAATATTTGTTATCAGCTCTAGACTTCGTTCCACAAATTGTATCAGCTTTGCTTCAAAAGGTTTTTCAGTTTTGCTTTCAGATCTTGGAAAATACCACAGTATGTCTTTGTTAATGTAAAGATACCTGCATAATACCTGCAAAATATTCCAATATTTCAGGTTACAGAAAATAATCACATGCATTTCTCTAAATACTCGGTTTTCCTTTCAAAGATTCTTACACTGTTATAAGTTTTTAATAATTTTTTTTTTGTAATTATGACATAGTTTTGTCATAGGGTAGGGGAAGCAACCCTATATTTTATTTGTACTGGAGAGGTAAGTATAAAACAATTGAGCTTGGATGACTTAACTACAAAGTAATTTTTTTTCCACAGGTCTTTTACCCAGAATGACAGTCTGCATTCCCTATTACCCCTTTACACAATATTCAGTTGTTATGATATTGTATATATGCATTAACAAATAAAGGAATGCATCCACAACAATTATGTTCCTCTTCTGCTTGATTTAGTTGTCAGCATGCATTCAGGAGTCTGTAAAGTATCTCCTTCACAGCCTTGTCAGACGTACCTTTTTCTCCCCATAATGTCAACTTAGTACAGCAGGCAGGCCAGGTGAGCTTGGCTCACTTTCAGGTTTTGTCTGTCTCTTTATCTGAAATTTTTAAAGGGGGACGTCAGAAGAGGTAATTGCCATAAATTACACACTGTCTGTTGTAAATTGTGATGAGAACATAATTGAAAATTGAGCTGAGAGGCACTTCCTGGGTTCAAGCCGTAGGAGAGCCAGAGGACAGCCTAGGCAATTTGTGGTGGGCCTGCAACGTCGTGTCCCCCCACCCCCTCCAAAAGTGTAATTGATTCCCGTGCTGCACGACTACACTTCTGTGTCAAGGGTTGGCCTGAGGGTCCTGGAGAGGGTTATGGAGATGATTCCGTGGGGCTCACACAAATAATTGACTTGTTTCATGTGAGTACTGTGTGAGGGGAATATCAGCTTTTTCTGACAGGAGAAGTGGAGCTTGACTGCTTGTGCAGAGATGTCACTGTTCAGAAAGGGACATTGTTCAAGGTTCCCAGGCATTGTGTGTGTTTGCCTGAGCCATGGTGTATTTGTGCCTCTCTCAGGCATTGCTGGGGGTGGAGATAAGAATTAGGGTTGGGGGAAGAGTTAATTTTGCTCTCTCTGCCTCCCACTTTTCTCTTCTCTTTGCCACTCAGCTAAATAAGAATCTGAAATGCTAATGAAAAATCAACTTAAGTAGATATTATTATTCACAGCAGAGACTCATACCGAGAAGAGTTAAGTGACTGAGATGATAGGTACAGGAATCCTTACAAGGAGAGGACTAATGTAGATGTTTTCTTCAGCCACATGCTAATGTTGACCCAGTTCAACATCCTTTCATGCAGTCCAGGATCACATCAGCTGGCAGGAGAAGAGTTTGTGGATCTGAAGGTTGTTTTAAGAGCAATTCAGTGTAGCAACTTTGGCAGAGGACTGACCCATCTAAGATTTGCTTAGAAAACACAACTGCTTTGTTCACAATTTTCAGAACAAATCCAAGCTCAGGTCCCATTTGAAGGTTTGGCCTCATTTGTTGGCAACACTTCAGTCTTGCCTACATATAGGCGTTTAAGACCATTTGCAGTTTTTTAGATCTGCATTTATACAGAGTACCACTTCAGAATCTGTGAAAAACAAAACACCTTCCTATGAGGAAGCATTAGTTGTCTTTGTTTGAAAGACCTGTGATAAAATGCATTTACTACAGTGTCTCAACAGCTGGAATTATGAAAAAGCTGAGTACTTCTTTCATGCTCAGGGCTCATGCAAAAATAAATGTGTGCACATGCACCTGTGTATTTGCTTATAGTCAGTGGCTTTCAGACTTTAAGTAGATTTAAATAAATATTTTTATTGACATGGAGAAGTAGTTTTCAAGCTTCTGAATCCAATTCATTTTTTGAGTACTTCTCACCCTGTTATAACATTTATACTGCTACACCAGCCTTTTGTAGGTATAATTCTTTGATGGTATTTCCCAAGAGGGATGACCTTTTTGCAAAGCCTCAGTAACTCCTGGATAGAAAATAAGCAGTAGCAAAGCAGGCAGTCATCTGCGTCTGACATCCTTGGCCTCACTCCCCTTGGATGGTCTTTACCTTAGTAAATTTCTCTGGATGCTGACTTGGGAGAAGCCTGAAGTGCAGAGGTATGGCTCAGCATGAGGACACAGAGTGTTTTGACCTACTCCTTTCTGCCTCTTCCTACAGAACTAGAACTTCTGAGGCATAATGTGTTGTACGAAATCAGGAACTCCAGGAAATTTGTATGTTAGGCCTTTATGTAAATAATTTAATGAGCTAAATTGCATCTTTAGAAACAGATGTTATTTAAAACATTTCACTCAATGGCAAAGTTTAGTTTATGATGGAAAAGTACCAGCCCTGCTCCTCAGACTAACACAGGTGCAAGGTCCTGCTGGACTAGCCTAGGAACAGGTATGCTTAGTGAAGATGATGGGATTTTAGGTAGCTATTCCTGGTGGTTCTCAAGATCTTTGCTGGCTACTGGAAGGTTGTGGGAAGTGGTGCAGGTGGGTTGTGTTGCAGATTTGATAAAATATTTATCTTGGCTGAAATATGCTAGGGTTATACTGGGGTTATATTAGTCAAAGCTGGGGAACTGAATAGGTTAAACTCAAGCAATTTTCATGACATACCTATTCTTTTTTTTGTTTTGAAGCTGGAATTTTTCTCAGTTGTAGCCTTTATAACCATCTCTAAAACTAACAAAAAGTACTTGGCATGTACTTCAGAGGGCTGTGGCAGAGAGGGTATGGCCTTGACATGGTGTGAGTGGAGTCCTATGCTTGTCAGATCTGATGATACCAGGATTTATTCATTCTGTCTATTTGATGGTTGTTTGTAGTTGTTGGATTTCATGTTGAATTAAAATATATCTCTGTAGGACAAATACTGAATCAGAGAATTGTTGAGGTGTCAGGGGGTGAGTCTTTGGGTCTCCAAGTGCATCACTGGGTTTCTTAGTCCTTTTCTCTAGGTACTTCGATGAAGGAAATATTTTTTGTTGTGATTTTCAGACATAGGCCATAATACCAGTGTTTCACGTCTTGTAGAAACAACTAACACAAATATGGTACATCCTCAATTCCAGATTGGAGACTGGAAATAGCAGGCAAATAGTTATGATACCAAGGTATTTACAGGAAAACAACACTGAAAGTGTTATCCTTGGAATATTAAAATCTTGGGGAAGGAGTTGCACTGATGGGTGGTGAGTGGTGATGTAGTTTTGACTCAAAGTTATGGTTAAAATACTGGTTAGTATGATACCTTTTCTGCTAAGTGTCTCTGGGGTTGAGCACTGGTGACATAACTGTCTTGTTCTGTATTTTATGTCCCAGTGGGTCTGACTAGTTGTTGCATTTAATTTGATTGGACTCGTATAGCTTAATAGACAAAAGAGGACTTAAACTGTCTTACTGGAAAATGTGGAAATTACAGTCTTTTGTTTCAGTAAACCAATTGGTTTTCTGAACACACAATCCTAGTCATCATGTCTTGAAAGCAATACAAAGCAGACTGGATTGTGAAGAAACCTTCCTGTCAAATAACCTGCAAGGAAAAAAATCTTCCAAGGGCAACCAGATAATACTCAAAAGGTTTCTTTTACTTTAGACAAGAGTCAAAACCAAGGTGTGGAGAAAAAAAATTTTTTTTCTTTTGAATGAACATTGTTTTTAAGTCAAACTCAGACAAAAATCTTCTAAGAAGCTGAGGTTGATGGCAGAGGATACACAAGGTGTCTCTTTATTCACAAACAAAAAGAGCTTCTGCTGATGTTGGAATGTTGAGTGAACTTTCAAAACAAACAAAACATATATACAGCTCAAAAAAAAAAATAGTGGAACTAAAAGGAAGAATGCAGTTCTCCTCTAATCAGTCATTCATAAAGTAATATTAGAAACCATAATATGGAAGATGAATCATCAAACTAGCCAAGAGAAATATGTTGCAATACATGGTGTTTTGCAGATATTGTAATATGGCTACCAGTTTTAGTGCCTGAGCTCTTGAAACTTGAGGAGAGAGCAGAAAGCAAGCTGTGAAAGTGTTCTAGGCCTCAGGATACTGTTGATTTAGTTCATTAGGAAGAAGGTTAAGTTGCAATTAGATGTGTACTCACCTTTTTGGAGGGAGAAAAGTTGGTTATTAGAGCTCGACTGAAAGAATCTTTCTGCCAAACCTTGAAGTGCAACTGTTTGAGACTTGACAACAGGCAGATCACACACACAGTGTTTCAGGATAGCTACGAGCAGCAGACTTTTGTTTGTCTCCATGTAATGTTTAATGTTCTAGAAATGCTTCAGGGTTGGACTTTTTAGCAAGAAAAGCTGTTAATATGAATCAAACCACAAAAGTGACAGAGGTACAAATAGATATGCAGAAAGAAGCTTTGTGGTTTATAGCAGAATGGAGAGTTAGCCATTGGTATAAACTGTCAAGAGCAAGTCTGGATTATCCATCTAGGGATCCAGATAATATTTGTTGACCTCAATATAGGATTAACTGGATAAAAGTTCAGTCTGTATTATACAGACTTTATCCCACAAAATTACATTTTTTGTGGAGCCTTTTGGAGGTTTGCTGCTTCTCAAACTGGTCTTAAAAACTAAGGTAGCATTGTACATACTCTAGATTGCTATCAATTGTTCTAGCTGTGACAGGAAAACCCAGTTGTAAAACCAGCTGTAGGAAGAATTGGTCTGCCTGGCCTTTTTCTCACCAAGTTAGTTTTATGGATGGCTTGGATAGCATTTTGTCTTTCAGATCACATGTGTAGCGATCTGCCCCAACTCAAGAGCCCCACCTGCAACCAAAGCATCACTAGATCATATAGTACACGTATGGGGGTTTTGGGCATAGGTTTTTCAGAGCAGCTTTTAGGTACTTTTGCTCCAAACCCAAGAGGCTTTAGTTGCCTTTTTGAGCTAGAAACATTATTAACTATTGATAGTCCAGAAGTAAGAGGTCCTGATTTTTGACAGGATACAGTGGTTGCATGTCTCTGTTGCCATTCTCTGTGGTCACTGCTTCCTGGTGCATTTTCCCACAACACTCTTTTCGAGCCTTGGCAATATTTGGCTATGCTTGTGACATACAGTGTTCACCTTCTTGTCTTTTCTAATTCAGAGCATGGAAATCATTCTTATTTATTTAGGGAATTTTCCTCTTTAATGATGGGAAAAGTAGTAATGGACTACAGGTGAAAATAAGCACACAATTAACGCAGTCAGACTCATGGGGTTGTTGGTGCTTACTACTCCTTAATCAGTTGCAATTAACACTAGAGGAGTGTTTACTCTCAGTTCTCTTAATACTTGTGTAATTGACCACAATAGCAAATTTACATTTATATATGTGATCAGGTTCTTTTGCTATCCAGAAGTGCCTTGAGACCTAGAAAACCTTTTGTGTTGTGTAGATATTTCAAATGAGAAAACATGAAATGAAAAAAAATAGCTTCAGTATAGCAATAGAATAGGCATTTAAAAATCAATGCATTTGGTGTGTAAACAGTTTGGGAGTTAAATATCTAGGGGCTGTGGCAGAAATTAAAAGCCTGAAACTAAAAATTATGTAGAGTAGAATGCTTGTTAATTGCAGATATTTGGGCTGAATTTCTGCTTTGTCACCAATGTTTGCATGAACTTTTTTCAGGTGAGTTCTTCTTTGTTGTTTGTTTCTTTTCTGTGGAGAAAAAGAAAAAAGGGAAAAAGTAGAGAGACAAATAATCTACCCTGTTTCACATGAAAATAGATCTCTACCAAGTACAGCAGAAAGGTGAGACTCTGTGTGATAGGTCTGCAATAGTACTGAAGATAGGTAGTACAGGATGAAAAGATGGATTAAAGTTACAGATGTGGCATTCAGACTTGCCCTTACCTCAATTTAAATGTAATGGTTTACTTGCAATGTTCCTATTGAGTTAACTGATTTTAAAGCCTTATGTTTTGTAGGTATGATTGCAAATAAAGAATTTAGAAATAAGATATAAAAAAAAAAAAATAAAAGTTCATGGTTTCCTTCATAACAATGGAGAAGCCTTCATCATATTTGCTTTCCTCTCTCTATGTTAAGAGTCAATAGTAGCTCATTACTTCATAGAGGATTCACAAGTACCTGGGAAGCACTTCTGGGACTGTAAAATGTAGAAGCTGTAGGGTGCATCTACCACAAAGTGAAAGTAGTCCATGGTGGGAACCTGACTTCCACACAGTATGTTTTGAGTACTTGAAAATTTCCTCTGGTGTTTAGGTCCCCACACACCTACCTGCCCATGAATGGTGGGATAAATTGACATATGAAATTAGAAGTGAGATCACGAACTACCTCTTCCAATTCAGTTTTTTGTGAAAAAAATCCCGTTTGTGTGCTCCAAGATCAAGGTGTTGGGAACTGAAGCAGAGCAAATGTGGGCATCAGCAGTTTTGCTTCAAAAGCAAAATGCTAGACACTGACACAGAAGTATTTAAGCTGGAAAGAAGTAATAATGCACTCATAGCAAAGGTAAATGGACTCAATATAAACACTGAGAACAGTATGTTTAATTATGTTACAACAGCACCAAGAATTGCCTAAGAAATATCAGACTATGTGCTGGACGCTAAAAAAGTAGCTAAGGAGTGCTTGCCCCAAAGACAGTTTAAGTTGGAGAAGCTGAAGAGGCTGATTTAATGGAACAATGTAAGGATTTACAATTTCTAGCCTTGAAGATTACCTTCCCTGCAGCTTTGGTACTTTTAGTTCAGGTCAGTGCTGGTGAGTTTAAATGAAACATGAATAAGAGTTCAACAGCAGAGCTCTATCCTCAAGTCTCTTAGCTTCTAGTCTTGTGAACTAGCTACAGCGCTGCAGTGAACAAATTTACTTGTTTCTGTCTTTGTGCTCTATTCCTACTTCCTTAGTCTCTCCCTTTTTATTTTATACCTATAAATATATGCATAAAACTGGTATGCATCAATGCTTTTAATACTTGGCATGACTATTAACAAGTAATGGGTCTATTTTGAAACTTGTCACTTTATGTGTGTGTGCGCAAACGCCTACATCGCCATCTGCATGCACTACAACTGCATTAAAAAAGGGTTCAGCAAAGCAAACAGCAGCAATTCAGAGGGGAAGTAGCAAACAAACACTACCTCTAAGAATTGCCAAGTGTAATGCTGTTAGTTTTAAGTGCTGCGTGTGAGGCCCAGGGGTCAGAAGCCGACCTCTTTCTGTGCGTAGTGTTGGCAGAGGTGACCACCAAACTGCCGAGGTTCAGGTGGAAGCTGCAAGTTTTGTTATCTGAAGAGGGAGCTTCAAGTTTTTCTCGATCTTCCTGTGCAAAAATTCTGCTTGATAATTTGAAAAGGGACTTTTTCTGAGTTCTGCAAAGATGGCTTGTGTCTTTAAAACTGAGGCAAGAGGCTGGAAGCTCACTTCAGCAGAAAATAAGACCTTGTGTTCTCCAGAAACAGCTGGTTTAAAAGGATTGTAATGTCTATGCAGAGAAAGGGAATGGTCATAGTGTACCTGGTGCTGATTAGACTGCATTTTTTTAATATCAGATTTTCTTCTTTGTGCATGCTGAAGAACTCTAACCTAAATAATTTTGCTCTCATTACTCAGGAACTGCTGCTATCCTACCTGGGTTATTGGATATTTTGGCCGTTCACTAGCGCAGACAGCAATGCTGTTGGGTGAGGATTAATAAACACAGCCCTCCAAAACAGCTGTAGTACTGGGCTACCATGCTGGCTCTACATAAGGTAGCAGATTTTTCCATTTACTCTTAAAATTAAAATTAATTTTAATTTGTTTGCAGCCAAATGCAGAAGCAGATTCACATTTTCTAATTACCCTTCTCTTTAAAGTCAGCAGAGCAATGAAAACAACAGAAGCTGTTTTACCTTCTGTACCAAAACATAAACCAAATATAGATCTATTTTTCAAATTAGTTAAATGCTCAGTTTTAATAGGCCCTTTGGTACCTCTTCCTGAAAGGCACTTGCTCCATGCAGCCTGGAGTGTGCTCTGCAGCACTCTATAATTTGTGAAAGTATGCATTAGTGGAAAATAATAGTGAAAGGCTGCCAGAAGACCTTTTGTCAGAACATCTTGCCTTGTTTCTCATAGGAAGGACTCCCCCCCATGTTTATTTTTTGAATGTACCCTTTGTAATAAGAATACATTCTTGTTTTGTTTAGTTTAAGAAATTAAATAGTACAAATTGTTTCTGGTTACTTATGTTTACATAGAAAACTTAGGATCTTCTACAAACTGTCAGGAGAACACTGAAGTTAGAATGAGATGAGGGGAAAGAGGGAGTTTGGGATTCTAGGTAGCTCACATATTTTTTTTTTTTTTTTATTCTGTGTTGTTACTCCATTAAACATTCACTCCTGATCCTTCCTCCATGTGCACTTCGCTTTGCCTGTGCATGTCGGATGCAGCTCTGGGACTGTGGAAACCTATGGAGATTTCTTTCAGCAGATACTTTAGGGACAGTAGTTGGTTGCTGTGTGTGCCTACCCTGCAAACAGAAACCACTCTGCATGCAAGTCATACCTGCCTTCAGGACTGCCAAGTCAGAGTGCTACGATATTTTTCAGTGGGACTTTTTATCATGGTTTTAAATAATATATAGCTTAAGTTTTGGAGGTTTGTTCTTTCTGATTATGGTATCTTCTGTCTTTCCAAAGTATTCCTGGAAACCTGGATAACTAGGCCCTCTTTTAAAAAGAAGGTTAACATTCTTTTCACTAATTGTGGCTGTAGGAGAATGTTAGCCATTCAGGAACCATGGTAAAATTGGCTTAGTGTAACTCAGCAGATTAGATAAGGAGTTGGTGTAAACAAATTTTTATTTAGGGTTGAGCTGTTATGGGAAAATATAATAAATGAAATAAAATGCTTCATGGTATAACTGCATGGGTTTCTTCTCTCCTAGTTTCAGCAATTCTTGTTCACCCAATGGCGGTGGCATTCTTCAGGGTCTAAAGTATTCTAAGATACAATCTGTGATCAGCAAACTCAGCTCACGGGTACATCAGAATCCTCATGCTTTATCAAACCAAACCCAAAGATCCATTGAAGTCTGTACATCATCTTCATCACCTTATAATGCTGAGACATGGGAAATCGGATCCTATAGAGAGGATCCTTCACTGGTAGAGTGTCCTGCTGTGTGCACATTGGCAGTCAAGGTATTTCCTCAGACCTGGAAGACATCCTAGAGCTTTGAATAATACAAATTGTTTATATTACTGTAGTACCTAGAAATCCTAGCTGTGAATCAGAATGTTATTGTGCTAAGCACTTTGTAATCATGAAACAAAGAACTTGTCCTCATTGTTATTTGAAGTCTATTGAGTTCACCATAAGATATAATTTGCATAGTCCGAGAGAAGCAGATACAGAATTAGATTGTGATTTTGCAAGCCATGACCTGTATGTTCAACTGTCTTCAAGGGATTAGCACTGAAGCTTTCACAGTTGCTCAGGGATGATTGCACTTAGTCCCTACAATCATATGCAGAAGGAATGTGGGTTCGTCCAGTGGGCTGACCTTGCAGCAGGGGTGTAAGGACCATTGGCAGTGTGTCCTCAACTTCACTAATTCTAAATGTAAAAGCAGTAAGTTTATGTGGGTACACATTTGTAGCATGGGATGCAAATTCACATGAAAACTTTCAGGCACGCTTGAAAAAGCAGATAGGGAGAAGGCACTCTCCAGTATTTTTCTGTAGAAGGACTAGGGCTTCCATTTCCAAATGTCCTTACATTATTTTGGAAAATTAAAATATTCCCATTTTAGAAATGCATTTGCTAAAGTATTATAAAAAGTAATCAGTGAAACAACAGACAAATATATTTCCCCATATTTCTAGCACTTAAGGTACTATTAGAAAGCAGTAATTAAAAATAATTGTAAATATTTCCACAATAGAAATATTTTCTTATATGAATGTTTCCTTGCACTTGAACTGTTGATTTAACTAGAACTCTTTTTTTCCCTATCCTCTTCAGTAGAAAGACAATTTTTCTTTCAAGAGATGTTTCTTGCCACCTGCTTCCTGATTTCTTCTTTCATAGATGTAACTTTTACTGCAAGAGAACGATAGGAAATATTTTTTAAACAGCAGGTTTCCATTGTAAAATGTCACAAAAATAATAAACTGGATACTTGATGTGATTTTTGAATGAATAATCTCAAAGATACATTGTTAAAAAAAGGACTGTTCTGTTTTCCTCTTCTTTATTTAATTTTTAATTTAGTCATTAAATGGGAGAGAGAGATCACGAGTCTCACCCTTTAAAGTAAACTATTTCTGCTGTGAAAAAAAAATACTATATTAGAGATGTTTTTATACTGAGTAAGGGAAAAGGCAGTAAGACAAGAAAATCTTTGGCATTACTCACCTTGCAATCATTTACATAGAAGTTATATCGTTCTTACAACACTTGCTGGCTGTATTAGCAAGAGTAGTAATACAAGGTTTACACAACGCTGAAAATTATTAAGTGCATCAATATCTATTAAAAACCATCTGCATGATTTTCACTGAATGAGGCCTTTGTAAGAGTTGAAGACAGCAGCGTTTATGCTGTGATGTGATTATTCAAACTGCTGGGACCATAACGCTATGGAGATGGCAGTGACCTTTTCACCTTGATAAAATCAACAACAATCTTTCTTAGCTTCAAATCATCTGTTGTTTAGTTTACACACGTGCAGAATAAGTCTACAAAAATTCTGTAGGTTTTTGTATCAAAATGCACTTTGAGCATTGATTAATGTTGTATGTTTGCAGTTTAAGAAGGGGGTGTATTACACTTAGAAAAGATGTAGGCTTGTGCTCTGCAGTGAGTTTCTTTTCTCAAAACAACTCCCCCTGATGGAGGTGTCTGAATTTCTTCAGAAGGTTCATAGTTCTGTGTGTTATTTTCTTTATCCTGTTTTTCCACAATGCTTTCTTTTGTGTAGAGGGTTTGTAAACAAAACTGGAGTAGGTTCAGGGAACCTAAATGAATTTTATCTTGGAAAACAATTATTTTTCTTTAAAGAAAAAAAAAACTTTTGATCTAAATCATAACTACTTCTTTTTGTGTAACTGTGCAAAGATGTAGGTTAATGCTTAATTTCATTCATGCATCCAGCCCGTGGGAGTCCTTACAACCATTGACATGTAGATACTGGGACACTGGCTAACAGGAGAGAGGTTATATCATTTAAGATTAGGGTATAGATGCTGGGTTTTGATATCAGAGATGGTTTTATCTGTCATGTTGTCAGTTGTCTGTGTGGTACTTGTGCAGTTCAGCACTGATGAAAGTCTGTGGAATGAATAGGAAACAACTGAGATTTAATTTCTATATTGGCACTTCTGAACATTTCTCCCTTGCTCACTTTTATAATCTGAGATGACAGCTGAACAAAATGATATAATAGGGGAAATTCAGCTATTTTGTTTAAAGGGAAAAAAAAGAGAAAGAAAGGAAAAAACAGCAATAAAGCACTGAGAGGAAAGAAAATGTCTCTACGAATGCAACAGACATAAAAGAAAGTGAAGGAAAGTTAAAAATTACCATAGGGCAGGCAGGACACCTGCTAAAGAACCTTCTGCTGCTTCTCACAGCTGGAAAGAAAAATGAAAGAGATGCAAACAACTGTTCTGGAAGCATGAAATCAGCCTTTTGTCTTTTCACTCCTCCCTTTCTGAACAGTTACAGTATGCAAAATTTAGGGGAATCTCAAAGTATGCAGAGGAAAAAAAAATTCAGCAGGCTCTGCATATAAAAAGCTGAGCCATGGAAGTGTGCCTCTTTGAAAACAGGAGCATGTTTGGGAGCTTCCCGGTGCATTGAAGAAAGTGGTAATTAATGCATAGTGAATGACTTCGAATGAAGGTTGAATAGGGGCATAACAATGGGAAGTTTTTTCTTTCTTTTTTTTCTTTTTTAGGTTAAAGTGTTGAAAAAGGAAAGCTGTTAAAAGATGGCTACTGTGAAGCTACAATTTCAATCCTTGTCTTCTCTGACTTTCCTTTATAGACTGTGGTGGGTTTTGTTTCATATGAGTCTTCAAATACAATGAAGTTAATTTGCACCAATTTCATTTTGTGTATGCTTTGGAATTTTTTTCACTTTTTTCTTTTTTTTTTTTTTCTTTTTCTTGTGTGGTTTTTTTTTTTTTTGGCAGGGCTTGGTTCTTTGATGGTGCTTTTGAGCAAATGGTTTGCCCAAAGTTCAGATGATGTTAGCTCCATCTTCTTTTTCATTTAGAACATCAAGGGGATTACAGAGAATAACTTTGTTGCCCAACATCAAGGCTGTATCTTCAGGCTACTAGAAAGGTAGTTCTCAGAAAGTGTGTCTTCTAATATTTTAGAACCTCCACAGGCTTCAGATAAAACAAGTATTAAATACAAAAAGCTCACAAGGATTCCAAGGAAGGTTAAACTCACACAACCTCCTTCATGTTGAACACCTGAAATGTATTTTTTAGACTGTTGGAGTGTTATCATAGTGAAGACAGCAGTGAAGTCTTATATAACTGATGGCAGAAAGAATAAAAAACAGCCCCTTGTTTAAAGACAGGCAACTTTTAATGGAACATGAGCTAAATATAATCCTATTCTTGCCATCGAAAAGGGAATTTAGAGTTTGAGCAAGTCATTTTGGAGGGGTCTTGGGGGTTGATTCTTTTATTGGATCATAAGCTAGTAGATCTGCAGTTCTGCTGTGTTTCATCCAAACTTGGAATTTATAAGGCCTGAGTCTGGAATAATTGAGGTGTTTTGGAGAAAAGAAATTAGGGAAGCTACCATGCTCAAAATGGTTTTTAATACATTTCTGTTGTTGGCAGTTCTTAACAGCACTCCTGGCTAGGAATACATTCGATTTGGCACCTCAGTTAAATTGAAAACACCCTACAGAACTCTTAAAGTATATTTTGTTTTTTATTTTTTCAGAGGTAGACAAATAAAATGCAGTATTTACTGCATATGATCTAGCAGAGTCTATGTTCTGCTCTATTAGTAGAAGGAAGGTGGGTCATGCTGATTAGAGTGTGAGAACTTAATTGACAAGTTACCTGCTTTTGCTTCCTCTATAGAGATGTTTTCTGTCCTGGTCAAGGTGCATAACCTCTCCCAGTACTTAACTCCAGCAAGTGCACTGTTAATCTCTACTCCTTAATATTTGTAAATGGGCTGTGAATTCTCAGATTCTGGAACAGTGCTCTAAAATGGCTGTTATCAATGTTATGATAAGAATGATGTTGATTTAGATGCATTTCTGTACTGTTTTCCTTCTGCATATGTATAAACCAGAGTTTCTGACACCCAAAAGATAGTTAGCATTTTCAATTTAACAGTAGTAAGAATATTAATAAGGCCTGCCAAGGCAATGCATAAATTCTAATGACCCAAAAAGGTGTTACAGAATCAGTAAGGTTGGAAAAGACCTCCCATCAGTCCTAAAGCAGGGCAATGCATACAGGGATCTGTGTGAGCTGCAGGGGAAGGACTGGAATGTGAATCTTCTTTCCCATCTTATCTGACACATTTTCACAGGGATCTGTTGGTCCATTAGAGACCAACACTGGCACTGCATGGGATGAAACCCGAGTTGAATTCTTCGTCTCTCCTGTGCCTGTTTGGTAGGTAGCCTTGTTGGAATGTGGGTGTACCATGGCGGATTTGATGGCAGAGGAGCAGGTGTCAGGAACCAGAAGTAATTGATGCTCTGTGCTATGTGATGAAGGGGTGGTTGTTCTCCTGCAGGTATCATCCCATCCAGTGTCACAACAGCTTTTAGTCCTGGTCATCAGCTGTGAAATTTGGAGTCTGAGTAATGATGATGTGTTTGGGTGGGCTATGCCCAGCGTTTGAGATGCTTGGTGGTTTTTGGTTTTTTTTGGTCTTCTCTTTACGAAGCTGTGAGTTGATGTTATCCAAAACAAGGTAATAAGATGAAGATTTGAGGTCAATAAGTCCAACAGTGTGAAGGTGAGAGGTACAGAATACTTGGCTGCTGAGCACTGGTCCCCTTGTGAGTTCTGAGCAGACATTAGCGATGTGCTTCTATATTAAATTTGTTGTTACTCTCCTTTATTGAGTGCTCATGATGGATGTACTAAGAACAACATAAAGCATCTGTAAGCCTGGTACTTTTAAAGTTGAAAAGTCAGTAATGTTAGCCTGTATTTCTAGGCTGGTTTGTATGTGTGTGCTACACATACTCTTCTATAGGGGAAAAAAAAAATCAGTGTCAGAAAATGTCAGGAAAAGATGTAATGTAAGAACTCCCTCTGTAAAACTCCCAGCATATAAAATGTGCTCTAGCACTAGCCATTGTGACCCAGAAATAAAATGCTTCCTGTGAATTAGAAGGATACAGAGTTGGATTAACGGGATGACATTTCCCCATCTGGTTTTTATTTATTGTTGCCCTTTTCCATTCACTGTAATTAGTGCATAGAAGTGACAATAGGCATCTACTGCACTCTGAGCTACAAGGATGTACCAACAGTTTGAGCACTTTCCATTATTTTTTTTCCAGTGACACTTCTAAAACTCCTAGCATCTTAACTCTGCTGAAACCTATTATTTCTGTGAACTGAAGAGGCAATTTAAGGCACCTTTTCTGTTTGCAAACAATTTTCAAATATAACCTCACACTTTCTGAACTTTTCCCAAGGGCCTCATAAAATCAATAATTGTCCGTTTTCCTCTAAGTGACTTGCAAAATTGAAGGTCTTAGGATTCAAAATTCAGATTTGGATTTCAGGGTGTTCTCCATCAACACTTCTGCTCAAAGGTGATTAAAACCTGAATCTGTCTTCTCACAGAGAGCTGTTTGGAAACATAACCCATCCTGAGCTCCAGAGAACCCAGGTTTCCTTTGGACTTTACCTTGAACTTAGGGATACCATTGCTGTATATCTCATAAATACAAAAGGTGCAGGAAGAGCCTACTTACTACCTGTGATTCAAGGTTGACATTAGCATTACTTAAGTTTTATTTTAAGGGTGGGACACTGACAGGATATTGACACGTAGAAATGTGCTTAAAGAGTCTGTTCCTGGGCAGTTTGGCAGGGTTTTGTGACAGCTTGACAGTAAATTCAGTAGTTCAGATGGTGATGCAGACACTCATCTGGTGGCCCTTCTACCACTGCTGATAGAAAACAACAGCTAGTGGTACTAGTTAGGTTACTCTGAGAACACAAAATATCACTAGAGCAACAGCTCCAAGTCTGAAGCTCTTTATCTGTAAGAAAGGATCCTACAAGGAAACCCACTAAAACCTGAAGCAAACTTTATGTACAGCAAAAAGGGGATGGATGTGATATCATCTCCACAAAAACCACAAGAGTATGACAAGTGTGGCTGAAAATTGAGGGTTCTTGTAAAGGTACATTAGATAGTCCAAAATCCATGACTCTACAGCTAAGAAAAAAGCCTAAAAGCCTTTTCTGGCTCAGTGTTGAAGTGAAAGCAGAGATTAGAAATAAAAAAAGCAATTTATAATGAGTAGGAAAAAGGACACTAACAACAATTGATACAGTTCAGAAGTTAGGAAGTATAGAAAGTTGATAACAGCTACTAAAGCAGCCAGGATAAAGCTATGTGAAAGGACAATAAGAAAGGTGTTTTGTTTTGTGGTTTTTTTTTTTTTTTGTTTGTTTGTTTTTTTTCCCATGGAGAGCAACACAGTGACATAGCCCAGTTACTGGACAGAGATGAGAAAAACATCTGTTGTTCAGTACACACAAAAGCAATGAATTTGTGCTCTTCATTCAACAGAAAGAGACCTCCAAAATGGGAAGTACATAATATACTGGAATACTGAAATCAGGAATAGTATTAATGTTTTGCCCAGTTCTTAGGACTACAGTGGTAAAAACAAGCTGATACATCTGCTATCCATCCTGGGCAAAACAATGAAAGATTGGTACTATAACTAAGAGGTTGTATCATAGATGGCACAAAAATGGTTAGGTATGACTTCTGATGTGAATCTTACACCTTTAGTCCATGTGGTAGAAAGAGGAATGTGTAATTTATAAAAAGGCATATAATGAATAGAAGTTGAGTTTTACTCTAGGTACTAAATATTGGTTGAGCTGATGATGGACTGGTTCTTACAGTTCAGAGTTCTGCATCCAAAAAAGATATCAAAAACTGGATAAAGAATAATTAGTATTGAAGACTGAACAAAATGTTATGCTGTGATTACCTTAAAGACCTCAATCAGTAAAATAAAAGGAGAACCAATTAGATTTTAAAACATCTAGTTTGGTTTTATTTCTGCTTGATATGTCCAGTTCTGCAGTGACAGTGTGAAATGTGGGAATTGGGAAGCTATTCTTGGAGGCTATTATTCAAGTACTGGTATATGATCTTCTATACTGTGTTAAAATAACATGCCTTTGGCTTATCCAACAGGTCTGGAGGTGGCAGAGGCTTGGAACCATTTCCAGTAAGCAGTTTGGACATGGCCCTCCTGTTTCAGAAGGTAATATAATTATTAGTGTACATGTGGGCTCTTTCCCAGTTGGCCTGAGTATTAAAGAATTTACTAACTCAGACATAGCCAATGGTTTAAAGTTCCCTTTAAGCCTCAAGCTTTAGGAAATAGAAGTGATCAAATGATGTGTCCCAGTTGGTGTGCTCTGATCCTAGCAGTCATGCTTCTCCAGAAAAAAAAGGGGATGAAATGATTAAGATCTGATTTATGCTCTGTCATAGTACTGCTCTAGCTGTTGGACTAACTGTGCCAAGGCAGTAGAATTTGTTCACAAGTGAACTGCAGTTCATTTTTCTATTACATGTATTGGTGCTAAGTGTTCTGCAGCTCAAGAAATTTGTCTGATTTCTTTGTCTCTTCAGAATAAGACTGATCTGTGTTTTGGTTTTGACTTCATCTTTGCACAGGAAGCATAACACACTGAAATGTAATGTTATGAGGCCAGTCTAGTAGGCAAGCAGCCACATACAGTTATATCTAGAACACACAGGTTAGAAATACAGAGGAAAGTTTTGATGTGACCAAAAGCAGATGAATGCCTTTACTTAGGCTCTAGTACTCCCACTCACTTGCCATATTATAGGAGTCTTACCATAAATTACAATGATGCAGACGTTATGGGTGTGATAAAAACCCAACAAGAGTCTTAGAAACAGTTGTCAAGTACTTTTGCAGTTTATATAATCAATAGCTGAGAGAGTACTACATGCATTTTAGACCTCATTTTCCAATACAAGGAAGATGATGCCCAGGAAATGTTTGAGGACCTCTGGATATTCTAAGATGTGTATAGCTCTTTGATTGCAACTACAGCTCAGTGAGGGATCTGTAAGAATTGTCTGGGCAAACCAACACAATCTTGACTATATGGAACACATTGTAGGGAGCAGTGCCAGAGTGACTAGCATGTGCATCCAAGTAATCCAAGAACAACAGTTCTTTCTCATCTTTATTTTTCATAATATTCTTGTGAGTGTTCAAAAGCTTATAAGAAAGCTTGGAGTTTAGAGGAGAAAAGGAAGGACAGTGCAAGAAAACTTCCAAAATCAACCCAAGGCTTATCTTTAGCTCAACAAGCAGGACTTTCAGGTTTTGGAAGGGAATTGTGATGTTTTTCTCAACTGGGAGTTGTGATATTTTGCTCAGCTTAATACTCAGGGATGCTTGTCCAAGTTTCTTCAGTATGTTGTTACTGTTCTGTGAATCTCAGAAAGCTGGTTTTCTGCCTTTGTGAGATTGCAAGTTTCAAGTCATTTCTGATCCTGCTCACAACTGTCCTTGAGACCAAGCAGGGGTCTGTCGTTTCCAGGACTGAATGGAAATGCAAGTGGAATGAAAGGAACTAGTCAAGACCAAATATTTAATGTTAAGAAGTACAGATATGCTGTTTGTTCTAGCAACATGTGAAAGTGAGAACATCTCTACAGTAAATAAACCATACTTTGCCGATCCAGTTTGGCAATAGGATGAAATGCAGGCTGATTGTCAGCAGGAATGCCTTTCAGGGGACACAATAGGTCATTGGATACCTACTGAGTGCTTTAACAATTGTGTCAACTGGCATTAAGTGGTCAAGCTTAAGTCCATATCCTGGGATGCAGTCATTTCTTTGGTGTGGTGTTGATAGTATAGAAGCTGGAGTTTGTGATAGAAATAAACAGTCTTCCAAAGTATCTTTCATATATTTGCTAAGAAATTAACCATCCAAATACGCTGAATGCTGGCTGGTGGTACAAATTAGGTGAATAACTCATCTAGAGGTGGTGTTTTGTCTAAGGGCAAAAGTGAGTGTAGCCACAGTTAGGGCAGACAACTGATTTAATGATGCATTTTGTTTGTTTGGCTGATTTTCTTGAGAGTTTGTCCTTCAGTCTCTGCTCAAACAAGCAGTTCTTTTGAACCCCTGCCTTATTACACTCCTTGTTCTTGCCACGTAGTTAAATAGTATTTCGATTAACTTTTGAACATCTGGGAAAAAGAAAAAAAGGCAAGCTTTTATCAGTTATTTTTGTTCCAACACAGTGACCTTGTGTTGTCCTTGTTTTTCAGTCTCTTTTGCTACCTTTGAAATTCTTAGCCGAAGATTTGGAGCTAAATTCAGCCCTAATGTAAAACAGCACAGTTTTTCTGAAGCTTTTACTGGGTTCTGCTTTGATCCTGGGAGACTCACTTTTAAAAGGTGGGCATGACACAGTTTCTCCTCTTTAAGGAGCTGATTTTTTTTCCTCCCCTGATGCTTATCATAGCAGTAAGTCAAGCACAAAATTGCCCTGGGAGGATGTTTCAATAATCAAAAATTGTCCTTTGGAAAATTATCAAATGTGATACTTTACCCAACTTTAGCTTCAAGAAAAGTCAGTTGGAGGAAACTTGTTTTATAGGTTGGACCATTCTCTCAGAATATAGAGGAATTCTAGTATTTAACACGCTGAACTGATAATGAACTTGTGCAAGATGTCTATGTAATATTCTCAACTCTTCTCAAAAGATGAAGTAGTATATTTCAAAAAGTTGCTGAACTTTGCCCAGGCTGATATTTCAGAATTGATCACCCCAATAGAAAGAGCCAAAAACCCCTAAGCCCCCCCAGTTCCCTTGACTTAAGCTGGTCCTTTCTTGTTGCTGTATCTTGTTAAACTGGTGCTATATCCTAAGGCAGATGAGGATAGCATCTTTTTCTTCCATACAAGTAAGTTTTGACCTAAGTATAGACTTAAGAATTCTATTTAGTTCCCAGAGAGATTCCATGAGAAACAATAACTGGTTACAAGTCACAGCTTTTAAGATGCTGGAGGAGTGGAAGAGGTTGCACAAATGTAAGAACTCTTAACACACTGTTTAGATCTCATATCACTGGAAAATGTTTAACCCTTTTTCTCATAAAGTTAGCATGAAGATAGTTTGTGGTATTAATTGCTCCACTTGTTAATTGGATTACATCCAAATCTGTATGTCATTCAGCAAAGACAGCCAGAAGTGGAATGACAAACCAGTTTGAGTAGAAAGGTATTTGGCAGTACTGCTCTCAGTCAAAATATCCCTTTAATGAAATGCCATGGGGAGTAGCTGGTTAAGAGAACAAAGTCAGGTTTGTGGCAGGGCTGTCAGTAATTTGAGAGGCTGCGCATCTCTGGAGCAGAATCTTGCAGAAAGGGTAATTGCAGCAAGTGTCAATCTTAAATATCAAAAAAAGACATTGTGACCAAATGCCAGTATCGTGTTCTGGGTGGTATCACAGTTCAATAAATAGCCCTGAAGCATTATACTTTGTCTGTTATCTGGACCCTTTGATTGGGAAGTGCTAAAATTCCCAAGAGTTCCAAAAGATGTTGCCAAGGGTTCAAACTTGTAATACTGTTTGATAAGATCTAGTAAAGATGGGGACCCTGCCAGACCAAAGACTGGCATTTCTGCACTACAGATTATATTGCCTGTAGTGTAATAGTGACATAAAACAGTAAACCAGAAATCTCAGAACTTGAATTAGCAGGGTTATTTTTTTTCCTGTTGAATGTCATGAAATGCCATATTCCTGAACAAAGTGGGGTGCATTGCATAAATTAATGGTGTATTATGGGAGTTGGGAATTGGCTTCTGCTGCTGACAGTGATTAATGGAAACTTTTAACTTAGCTGATGTGAAATATTTTCAGGCTTATAGAGAAACTATCCTACTAATGGGCTTCAGCATTCTTTGGGCCCTACAAGAGCTATTCTTTGTCAGAATGATCTGTCAGCATTTCTGGCATTACCTGGTTTAACAGTACCAAATCTGGGGGTCTTTTAATATACGGGGAAAGAATCAAATGGCTGAAAAAATATTTGTAATACTCATGTTCTGATGGATGCTAAATTTAATTTTCCACTTTAAAATGAGAATAGTGTGACATATAATTTAGTTAGCATACAGAAAATACCAATATAATTTTTTTTGAACTAAGTAGAAATTCTTAACCTCAATAATGACAAATATGCCTAGAGTTGAAGATGAAGCAGCATTACATATTCAAGTACTGAGTGTACCTCTTTGCCTGTTGAAATATCTTCAGAGTAGGAAGAAAGTAAAACGCTGGAAATAGAAAGCATTAATATTGTTGACAAGTAAACAAAAAGGAAGATTATATCCACACAGCTCAGAAAATTGTGGTGAATGAAGCCCTAAAGTTACAGTGCAGATACAGTGGAAATGCATGTTTTCTACAGGGAAAGCTTAGAAAATGAGCATGACCTTTTAATGCCCAATGACTGTTTTTAATAGTGGCATAGTACTGAGGTCCACTGTTAAATTTGTTATAAATGATGAAGGTTCACCATACACAGGAATTTTTCTTGTCTCATACAGGAAGCCTTGAAATGAGCATTTCTGTCAGAGTAGCTTAATCAGTCACAGAGTGTTTTAAAGATGCAAGGTAGCAGAAATAATATAATTTTGAATATTTCTCTAAACATTCCCTATTCATTCTGAGAGAAAATGTTTTCAAAAAGTGTTTATTTTTTTAATCTTTTTATACTCCATTCTGTGTGTGCAAGTGTATTTTGGTGGAGAGGGGAGATTTTAAAACAAGTTAGTTGTTTCTCAGGATTCTGGGATTTTTATAGATCACTGTGGAATCATAGAAGGTTAGGTCCCCAGCACTCCTACCCCACCACCAGCCTTTAGTCAGACAATCAGAAAATCATACAATCATTTCAGTTGAAAAAGACCTTGAGCTGCTGAGGGAACTGAATTGTTTGGTTTGAGGAAGAGGAGGCTGAGGGGAGACCTTATTGCCCTCTACCACTACCTGAAAGGACAATATAGACAGGGAGGTGCTGGTCACTTCTCACTGGTAATTTGTGATAGAACAAGAGGGAATGGCCTCAAGCTGCACCAGGGTAGGTTTAGGCTAAACTTTAGGAAAAACGGAAAGAGCAGTCAAGCATTGGAAGAGGCCACCTAGAGAGATGGTTGTGTTACCATCCCTAGATGTGGTAAAAGGACGTTTAGATGTGGTGAACTTGGTAGAGTAATGTTAATGGTTGGACCTGATGATCTCAAAGGTCTTTTCCAACCCGAATAATTCTATGATTTTATGATCATAAGTCCAACTTACCTCTGCCAAGTCTGGTGTTAAACCATAGAATCATAGAATGCATCTTTGCTACAGACAAGTGATCACACTTATTCAGTGAATTTTTACAGAAGAGGCCATGCTATACTGAAGAAAAAAAAAATCCCAGTCCCCTCCAACTGTGCTTTACTTTGCAAAATGCAAGTTAAAAGTATTACTCCTACGCTTAGTTAATGTTAATTCTTAGTCTAGACAACAGGCACTGTCTATATGTAAATCAAAGGGAGTGTTTACTTGAATTGGAAATTAATTTGTATCTTTTTCCTTCTAAAAAGGGTTGACTTTAATAATAGGTAGATAATAAAATAACTTATCAGAATTTTTGATCACCTGTGAATTATTCTGTCTACATAGCACTGTCTTCCCTTTACATCAGTCTATGCTTGGTCAAGATAGACAGTTCTGAAATCTGTCAGTTCAAAAAACTGGTGGTTCTGTAGCTGAAACCTCGTCATTTCTACCACACAAAAAGGGTATCAAATATCTCCCTTTTCTTAGAGGATGAAAACGTGCATAAAAATTTTATTTTGGCACCCTTATATTAATTCAAATTTCAACTAAAATTGGATAAACCAAACCACGTTTCCAGTAGTTCGAGTTCCCTGCGTTCTCGTGTGCTGACACTGGTGAAGAAGAAAAATTCCTTGGACCTTATTTGGAGTTTGAACAATTATGGTTTATAGTTACTTATGGGAGGAGCCAAACTGGTAAGGAGAAACCCTGTTCTCAGATGCCAAATGGCATTTTTCTGCTGGAAAAAATGCCAAACCAAAAAGTTCTCAGCCAAAGCCTTCTGTTAATAAAACCTTAATTCCCACCCAGTCCCTCATTGCAAAAACAAACACCTACCCTGTTCTTCCTGTGATACCCTTGAAGAAGCAGCATGATTGCTCTGTAACCAGCAAGTGAACTTGAAAAAGTCTTTGTGAATTCATGAGAGATCTGTCAGAATTGAGGAATATGCCAAAAATTTGAACACACTCTTAAGGCCTCAGAAGAACTTTTAGGATGCTACTGTCATGAGATTAGGCTCTTCCTGGTGAAAATGTTTCATTTTTATATCACGCTTATGTTGGACTCTGTGTATTTGTTTTATTTAATCCTAACTTGAAAAGGAGAATATGGGGGTTTTGACCATGTGGATTCTGTTTGAACATGGGGTAATGGTACACAGGCAGTTTCCAAACTTTTCTGATTTTGATGCCATTTTCGAATTTTACCCTATCTTTTCTTTTCTCTTACAGCTATATTTTCATGTTGCCCTATTTGAATTGTGATGCCTAATTTCAGAATTATTCTAGTAGATGCTTGAGTTTTATTTTTTTTTTCTTCTGAGCAAACCTCAAGTGGTTAAAAAACAGATTGAGTAATTAATACCTGGCTTACCAGATGTTTAGAAAATTGATATCACTTGTAGGTGGTACCAGGTGGGGGGAAAAAAAAGGCAAATTGTTGGGCAAGAAAGAGCTTGTCAGGGACAGTAAAGAATTAGGAGGTAGATAAACATGAGGTGCGTGATGAAAACTGACTGGCAGGAGTCTTGGCAGAAACAACCAATGCATCACAGAAAATGTTTCACACAATGGGATGGACTGATTGCTCAAGATTCTATGACTCTGTACCCTGTCACCTTGTGTATCCTCCAAACCCAGAAAGGCCACAGGAAATAGAATATAGAATTTTTGTTTGGTTGTTTCCTATACATTTTAATAGGAACAGTATTTATCTATTTATTTATTTATTTATTAGAACATTTAAATGTTAAGCAAATGTTATGCGATAATCATCTGTCACTTCAGCTGAAGAATTAAAACTGCTTCATGCTTGAGCTGGTGGTGTGTCATCACTTTTTCAAATGATATCAAGTATAAATAAATTATATTACTTACAATAAGATGCAGTTTTTGTTTTGCTGCAAAGCATTAAAGTGAAAATTAAAGTGATGTTGCTTGATGACTAAAAATGTGGGATGCATCTTATTCTAGATCAGGCACTAGAGACATTAACACAGATAATGGTAGTGAAGCAGGAGGCAACTGTATTTGTCATTCCTAGGTGTTGTTAATCCATACACTTTTTGAAGCTCTGTTGTAGTGGAGGCTGTGCAACACCCAGACAATCTGGGTCAGTACTTTGCTGGTCTTGCCAGTAGAGTTTTTTCCCTAACGTTTAACTTGGCTCATTCCTTACTGCTGTTTCTATTATTACCTCATCTGTCTGCCCAGGCATGGAGAACACACTGTCCTTTCCTGGTCTGCAGCAGTTGCAAATGCATTTGAATATGATCTGTATCCATATCCTTTCTAGAAAAGCAGCTGAAGTTCCCATGTGTTTTCCGGTTTTCTATATGACTCTGAAATCAACAATCATCACATTCTTGTGCATTGAATGCATTGAATTTCAAGGTTAAGGAAAACCATAAACTCATTTTTGCGTTCTTGTCCAGGGTGATGCAGTCTCCTGGAATGTGGTTTTTTTTTTTTTTTTTTAAACCACAGCTACTGCAGAGTTGTGTAATAGAGTTGAGTGACAAATGATCTGTAGGGAAAAGCAATAGAATAATGTCCTGTTGGTGTATCCCTGAGAAAATCTCCTTTTATGCATGGGCAGCTGCAGTGTCTTCCCTCCTGCTTTTCGGTTTGTAAGCAGCAGAACAAAAGAAGTCTGTCAGTGGCTCTAAGCACAGTAGCTCAGATACTTTGATAAGCATATATCTGCCTTGGCTAAGTAACAGCTACATCCTTAGCATTAAAATCCTAGTGACATCGACAGGAGGTGACTTCAGTGCAGCAGAGTAGAGGGATGAGGTTCTTAAGGCTATGGTTATAATTATAGAGCTATTGTATTGTAACCGCAATGGGGTACTCCAGCTGAGCCCTCTCCAGGACGTGCAAGTACAGGATGATGAACAGCCTGACCTGAAGGATTTATGGTTTAAGGAGTGAGCAACAGACCAGAGTGTAGAGGAGAAAGGGAAGAAGACTGAGGCTGAAGTTGTGTGCCTTGCCCTGGCTGTTGAGAAAGCAGATAAAAAACTTATTGCTCTTTGCAACCACTTAACTGCCTGTGTAGTATCCTGATCAGATCATCAGCCTCCCTCTGTGCATGATTGCTCTCAGTTCCACTTCTGCCTGCGTGAAACTGGTTAATATAAATGTTTTAGTTAATAGCTTTCTCTAAACCAAACTCTTTCTCTAAATCAAACTCTTTCACTGAAATTTGGCACAGAGGAACTGGGAGAGAGGAGCAGAGTGCTTGTGCCCAGGGCTGCAGGCTGCCCACACCACCAAACTGGCTCTTCTGAAGAAGCTAATCTGACCACCAAAGTGGAGAGCAAAGCCCAGCTTGCCTGTCCCAGTGTTCTTTTAGTGATTACTCTTATAATAACATGAGGGCAGAACTCTTTCCTGTACATTAAAAAAAAAACAAACAAACCTTCCCCTACATGCCTCTCTTCTATTTCTTTCTATAAAAAAACTCTGCAGTAAAATCAATGTGGCAGACTTCTGCAAAAAGATTATGCTTTGAATCCACACAATACCCTTGCTTTTTATAGCATTAATGATGTGAACTAAGCTTTGGGAATTATATTTAAAAAATACTCCAAATATAAGCAGCACATCCATGTTTTTAATAGATAACGTGTGTGCATACACACACATACAGAGAGTTCTCTGAAATTATTCTTTTTCCTAGATGTGAGTGCAGGCTGATTGATTTATTTATTTCCAATCTGAAATAACCAGAACAAGATTTTTGACATATGCAAGCAGATTCCAGTGGTGTGTAGTACCTTGGCTGCTCACTGTGGGCATCTGCCCATGGTAGGAAATGCACAGCTTTTGCAGGGAGCTGAGCTGTGGGCAGAGCAGGGTGCTGTCTGGGGGATTATCTCATCAGTGATGAGGTGCTAAGTGGCAGTATAGAGTTACCAACATTACACATGTAGGATTTATGAAGATAGATACTTTTCCAAGTAGTTTTTTTCACAGGATTTCACCCTCAGATGGTAAAAATCTGGTATTTTCAAGAACCTTTTGGAAAGCTAACACTTTCCAAGCAAATGATAGTGATGAATTTAATCAGAACATCTTCAATGCTTGGACTCAACTTGCAGGATTCCTCTAACTTCTACTTATCTGTATTGGACAAACGTGTTTTCTTATTGTGATCCAGAAGGCCCTGTGTGGTGCTTTATTTGGCTCTTATAGAAGTTGGTGTTTTTTCATGCTGATGAGATGATGAGCTTCAGAGGTGGGTGATGTCATCTCTGAAGTCAGCTGCTGTATTCTTTTTGAAGATGCTTTGGGGTCCCTGAGGTTGGGAGCAGCTCAAGACACCTGGATAAACAGGGTTTGCTAAAGTGAATGGCAAGAGCTTTGTTTTTGACTTTTATTTGGAGAAAGTGAAAGAGACCATAAATCCCAAACTGAAAAATTTACAATTGAAAAGTCACCTTAAAATTTGGCTTCCAGTAGGATAAAATGCAAAAAAAACTTTGAGAGATTCTTCTATTAACCAAGAATCATGTGATATGTATGTGTGATTGAGGAATGGTGGTTTCTCTGTACCTGCCCTTGCTATAAGAGCAGGAGGAGAGAGATTTGATCAGTTCATAAGTGTTTCATGCAAACATGTCCTGTGTAAGGAAAAATAAATGTAATAAACTTACAGACAATGCAATTTATCTGCAATGAATGTTTTAATGTCCAATAAAACAGCTTTGTCTGAATGCCAGTTTAGTATTTACAAGTGCTCTATATTCTGCCTTTTATTGTTTGCCTTTTATTTTAAACCTGACTTAGGCAGGAGGCTAGACGGCCCTAAAATGTAAATCTTAAACTGTGAAGCTTTACTATATTATAGACTGATTATACCATTTCATGTCAATAATAATAATAATTAAAAAAAACCCCAAAGTTTATTTAATCTACTAAACCAAAAGAGCAACCAAGCTGAACACATTTGAAAGTTTTTGATGCATAGTACTGTTCTACTATGAACAGTTATCATAGAATCACACAGTTTATTATCTTTTATTTTTGGAAGCAACTGTTCATCAAAGTAACTACACTTGTTTAATGTAGACTGCAACGAATCCAGGAAAACATTAATCAATAACATCACTGACTGATAGTATTAATGACTATTTTGAAGTCCTAGGATTTTTCATCAAATTTCTGTTGCAGAAACTTCCAGTACCACTTTTCCCTGGACTGAACATTTATGGAGAAACCAGAGAAATCAAAAGAAATCTTGAACATCTGAGTAAAGTTAATTGCGTCTAATTGGTCAGCTCTATGGGGTATATCACAGCATCACAGTACATTAGAGGTTGGAAGGGACCTCCAGAGGTTATCAGGTTCAACCTCCCTGCCAAAGCAGGATCATTGCATCCAGGAATGCATCCAGATGGATTTTGTGTCCAGAGGAGACTGCACAACCTCTCTGGGCAGCCTGTTCCAGTGTGCCACCACCCTCCCTGTAAAGAAGTTTCTCCTCAAATTGAGGCAAAATCTTCTATATTCAAGCTTGTACCTGTTGTTCCTTGTGTTATTCTTGTGCACCACTGAAAAGAGATTGCCCCCCTCCACTTGACAGCCACCCCTCAGATATTTATAGACGTTGATCAGATCCTCTCTCAGCCTTCTCTTCTCAAGACTAAGCAGCCCCAGGTCTCTCAATCTCTGTTCATAGGGGAGGTGCTCAAGTCCCCTATTCATCCTTGTGGCTCTCCATTGGATTCTCTCCAGCAAGTCCATGTTTCTCTTGATTGTCGTAGCGCTTTCTATTTTGTCAGAGTTTTTACATACTGGGTTGCTGATCTGCACAAAGCTGGCTGCTTTACTGCTAGTTCTGCTGGTAAGTCCATTTTAATAGCAGAGGACTAGAGGATGGCCTGATAGCTTTTTAGAAATATTTGTTTATGGAAGTAATTTTTTTTCACCTCACCAGTGCCAAATAATCTGAAGGGCTTTTATGATGCAAAATATGGGATGGAGGCTCCATTTGGTGAAATAGTTTTCTCTAACTGTTACAGGAAGCAGTTAGCATTTGTGCATGCATGGTATACTACTGTCTCCATTTGAAAGAGTTTAATTTCTTTTTAAGAGCTGCTGCACACAGTTCTGCTGAGCTGAGTTCTAGGTAACTCAGGGAGACTTCCCAAAAAGTTGAGAATGTGTTTCTTTCTTCCGTGGTGTATTACGAAAGGGCCTCAGACTAAAAAGTGTAATCTGACCTGCAGTATGCAAGTGCAGGAGGTCAGCCATTTGATGTGGGATATATCTTCAGGCCATCAAAAAACTTCATAGCTGGGTCTCGAAATGTGACTTCCTATGGTTGTGACCCATGGGCCTTTCAAGTACAGTGGAGGTCTTCACAGATCAGTCTTACAGTTTCCAAGACTCTCAAATATCATTTGCTTCTCAGCAGGTTTTCTGGTAGTTGAAATATTAAGACAATCATCCAACATTTTTCTTCTCTTGTGAAATGCATTTTTAGAACATATATTTGGTCAAAATTTAATAAAGCAGCTCAAACTTTTTCAAGGCTAGACAATACTTTGAAAACTGGTTCCAAATCTCTGTCCTCAATATATGAATGCTAATTGTATCTTATCTACTGTCAGTTATTGAAATCCCAACCAGTAGGAAAGCTAATCTGACATCTCCATTCACACACACCTTCTTTTGAGCCTCTTTACAATTCAGTCACTGTTATCAATGATTAAACATCCCTGTCCCCACAGTTTTAACCTTTTTTTTTTTTAAATCCCTCAACTTTTCTTTTTGATTGTTACTTTCAGTTAATGAACAGCTCATTTTGGAGTAAAGACATTGTGAAATTCACTTGAAATGGCTGTTTGAAGATTTTATATATATATATAAAAAAAATCTCTATGGACAGACCCTGTCCTTGGTTACAACAATAGTCATAGTCATTGTCTTCAGTGCTATCACTCTGAATTTGCAGGAAGGTTAGAGTCTGAACTAAAAGATGTGAAATACATTTGAATGCATGAGCCATCAATTGAGAACAGTGCAGGTGTTTGTTTTCACGGTGACTCACTTTGTTCACAGCTAACATATAATTATTGAGGCCCTTCTTAGGTAGATATGTACAACTGTTGTAGAGATCAAAAATGATGGACCCAGGTCATTGAAACTAGAATTTGACCCTATATTAGTACAATAATGGTTAAAACTGTATGTAGTTTGCTTTTTCCAGAGCTTGCATTTCAATGGTTTTGTGCAAGTTATTTCTAAATTGAACAGTTCTCTAATTTCACTCTGTGTGTTCAGCTTTAAATAGATGTGAAAGCTTAAGTGTGAAGCCAAATTGTCCAAGGCACTCTATTTTATACTCAAGTCACAGATCTATCCGTCGAAAAGTATCAGAGCATATGCTTGTATGACTGAAAAACATTACTACAGTCCTCAGACCTTGGGCCAACTGGTATTGTTTTTGCAAGGACAAATCCAACCAGCCACGTATTTTCTGTTTATGCCACTCCTGTTGGATTTTTGTGCAACCTAGATTTATTTATTTATGCTAAAGTACCCCTATTTTTCTATTGTGGCATCAAAGAGAGGAATTAAGTTGAACAGAGACCTTTTTTTGCTGAGACCTTACAAAGGAGCAGATACTTGACTCCTGCATAGGAAAGCAAGGTTTTCTGTTTCTTTGTGATGACTCACTGTGTGTCAGATAATGGAATCCTATTAGTGCCACCACAGGAGTATTAAGGTTAGGCTGTTTTAGGGGAGAGAGAAAAAAAATGAGGGCAAAGATAATTTTTTTTTTACATGTTGGATGGGGTTTTTTCTCTAAAATACTAGGTAAGGCCTTTATTTCATTAATTAAAGTTGACAGTGAAGATCAAGGTTGGCAAATGCTTGAATCTGGACTCTGTCCACTGTGTGCACACAGTCTGCTTGGAACATAGAAGATCCTCGTTGCTTACAAGCAATTTGAAATGGGTTAACTTACAGCAGTCCTGATAATCTATAGGGGTTTTTTTGGGCTTGTTTTTTAGTATTTTCATTTCTTAGCCAGAAAGCATCGAAATCTGGGCTTCAGCCCAGTGTTTTAGGAGCCAAGCTGAAAGAGTTTGCTTTGTCTTTCATCAGATACAACCCTGCTCTGTTTCCGCAGAATTTCTCTCATATGTCTGCGAGAGACTTGAGTCAGACTTTTGCTTGTGTGAGGCCTGCAATGGGTGCAGAGTCAGTATCTTCTGCTATGGGTATTTTTTTCTCTGAATTTATAGAAATACTTAATCTTCCTTTTCAAATCATAACTTCTGGAGTAATTTGTTAACATAACAGTCTGAGTTTTCATTTAATGACAGTAGCGATTTTTTTTGCCTTTGTAGTTTCCAAATGAATATTAACCTTAAAGCATCAGTCATGAAGGTGACTCAGGACTTGGTGTTTTCTAGATCTTGTGAGTAGAAAGAAACTCTTTATTGGTCTAGGTCATATTTAAGCATCAAGGCAAATGGTTCTGTATAAAGCTAGCAAGCCAGAATCAAAAGCATTGTCTGCTATTAAGTGCTGCAGATCCATGTAGCCATGGCAATTGGGTGTATAGAATCTCAATTTAGGATCCTGAGAACAGGGTATAGATTTGCATTTCAGTATCTGACACATGAGTATACTGTTAAATTGCAGTGTACCATGTATTTACATTTTACATATCTTTTTCTCTTCATCTGAGACTGTATGTTTTGCTCTTTGTTTAAATATAACGATTACTGCCACAGATTACAGAGCCAGGGCTCAGGAAAATGTTTTCAAGCATCCCAAGATAATATGGAAAAAATACATCTCTTTTGGACCAATTTACAATGTTTTGTGGAAACTGGTGATTTCAAAAAGGCTGATCTTTTCAAAATATGAAAATTAGGATTATTCTCCATTCGCCACTCCCTCACCCTTTCCCAAGTATAGGAATTTTGCATTTAGTTGTGACTTGACAGATGTTAAAAAGTGCACAATTCAGACACTGGCTTGAGACATCACTGGAAGCAGATCTGGGTTGTCATGTTTCATTATAGCTATTGAACTATTGCAAGCATGCTATTATGCTGTAATGAAAGGGGTCTTCTCCTTCTTTTTTTCAACTTGCAAATCTAGGAGAGATACCATATGTCATTAGTCCTTGGCACAGATCCTGGGGAAAAGAATTCTCCAAAGTGCTAAAATACATGTTGAAGCATTTTCCCTTGAAAAAATATGAAGGAAATACATTTTCATCTGGCTGAACCTTAGTCTTTGACTTGAGTATATAATGGTTACAGGTCACTTAAAATATAATTTCAACTGCAATGCACTTTTTGGAAGATGATCCAGGTTAAATTTATGTTGACCTGTGGGGATATGATTTGGCACTACATGAGCACTTCTTGGTCAGGGGTACCTAACTGTGGTAAACACCTGGGCTGTGTCTTAGGCAGAAACTAGGCTCTCTGGATCTGCAGCTCTGCTGGTGCTTTATTCATCATTGTTATATGTAGAGGCTAATCCTTCTTTCCCCTGTGAAAATAACAAGTGAATCAAAGTGGTGCTATATTGGACATCTGAGACTGAGATCTGAACTGTTTGCCTTCATTTAGCCTTGCTGGCACTTCTACATGTGATTCAATTTGCCAGGGTCATGTCTTCAGTAACACATGTGAAACAAGAATGAAAATCTTGGCCCTCTTCTTGAGAAATCAAACAACCTTTTTTTCTAAAACAGCTTTGAAATATCAGGCTAATATAGCATTTATTATAATTGGTAAAACATGCATGAAGTGGATCAAAAGTCCTGACATTCAGTGCTCAGGACTTTCAAAAAAGAGGATATCTGGTCAGGGGTATGGATGCATTTATTTCTTTTGTTTTTTGACAGTTCTTTGCTGCAAAATTGACTTCTATGTTCTTTAACCATATTTTCTTCATGATAGAATAGAATCTAGAATGATATAGCAATAGTTTCTTGTTGATGAGGGTCTAATATGTTCACGTCTTTGAGATTTTGGGTGAAAGTTGGCAGTACCTATCCAAGACTCTTGAAGCCTTCTCTGTCCTGCAGATGCCTGCAAAAAGGCTACCTACCTAACGACAGAATGAGTAACCTCTGCAAGTTCATTGGACAGGTTCAGTTAATTGGGGATGTGTTGTGTGGAAGATGCACATCATGTGGCTTTAGCCATTTGAAGCCCAGCCAATCCAGATGGAACCTGGAAAAATAACATTAAAGATGACATTGAAATATGATAATGAGAGGAGTTTGTGCCCAAAACTTGCTAGAGATACTGCTGATGGGCTGCAACTTCAGAAATGGGCAAGGCCAAGTTCTTTATGCAGACTCTTTAAAAAAAAAAAAAAAGTAGTCAGGAGTCAGGATAGGTTTTGGTTTGTTTGGGTTCTGCTTTGGTTTGTTTGGGTTCTGCTTTGGTTTGTTTGGGTTCTGCTTTGGTTTGTTTGGGTTCTGCTTTGGTTTATTTGGGTTCTGCTTTGGTTTGTTTTTTTTTTTTAATTATTTTTTCCTTAAAAACTATAAGCAAAGCCCCTGTAGGGATCAGCAGCACCCTGAGTGCTCTGTGTAAAAGTCACAAAATCATGGAATACATCATGTTGGGCAGCACCCTCGATGGTCATTTAGTCCAACCCCTCTGCTGTGAGTAGGGACATCTCCAACAAGAGAAGGTTATTCAGGGCTCCATTAAGTTTGACCTTGAATGTCTCCAGGGATGGGGCCTCCACCACCACCCTGCACAACCTTTTCTGGTGTTCCACATGCTCATAGTAAAGAACTTCTTCCTAATGTCTAGTGTCAACCTATCTCTAGTTTAAAACCAGTCTTCCTCATCCTACTGCTGCATGCCTTTGTAAAAACTCCATTCCCAGCCTTCTTTGAGCTCTCCTTCAGGTACTAGAAGGCAGCTATAATGTCTGCTTGGAGTATTCTCCAGGCTCAAAAGTCTGGTTTCAAGTTCTTTAGGATCAGCAGAAGAGTTCCTGTTAATTTCAATAGACTTTAGAACAAGAGCCTGAATAAACCCTGCTCTTCTGAGCCAGACAGAAAGCTCATCTTCACTGATATTGCATTCAGTGGGGTTAGCCAGTCATGGATTCTTATGGAAACTACATTCTAAAAGCCAAAGGTTTAAAGAATTCATAACATGCAGGTTGCCACTGATCCAGCATGTGATTAATACTTGGTAAGCCTTTTCTCAAGTTAATTTGTTTAATAACTGTTGGATCCAACTATTGTTTTGGATTCAAGTTTATACTGTAATGCTGCTGTGCACAGCTGAGTTCTGTATATCAATGTATTGTACGTATGGATCTACTTTGTAGAGGTCTGCAAGTGTCCTGAAATCATAGGAAAAGATAAGGCCAGTTCACGGGCCAGAAGCAGAAATGTGGATGGAATTAAGAGGAATAAGTACTGAAAGAGTGGCAAATTTCTCATGGTCTGGATCACAAATCACCATCTGAAAGAACGCTAAAAAGCAAGTTCAAGTATTTGCAGAGCAAAGACAGAATTAATTACTTGGTTGCGGTAGCTCAGAATGCACGCAAGACTACAGTGCATCCTTATGTTTTATTAGGGACTGGCTACTTGGTTAGTTTAGGAGAAAGAAGGGGGGGGAAAAAGAACAAGAAATGAGGGAAAAGGGAGAAAGGCAAGAAATTCATCCTGGATAGTAACACTTCTTGTTAACAACATGTCATTATTTAGGTGTCTGTTTTCTGATACTCATTTTCAGAAGCATTGGAGAATTAAACTCTGTAGTGCTATATCACAGGGATTTGTTTGACTCATGTGTTAGGATAAGAGGGCGTGCCTTTATTTGTATTAGCTGGAGGAGGATTGTGAACTATTATCTTACTTTGTTATCTGAGCTAGGAGTGTACAAGGAAGTTTCTTCTACTAATGGTTGAGCTGCTCTTCAGATAAAGCCCTCCACAGGATCCCTGTAGCCCTAATTAATCACCTGTTAAAACAGTAGTTGATAGACAGGCTTGCTTTAAGTTCAAATTGCCTGCAATCAGAGATAACAGGTGAGTCCCATTTGGCAGCATGATATGAAAGTAGAAGAGTGATCTGTTATCAAAATGAGTATGGCACTCAAATCAAAATTGAAGTTTGCAGAAGAAACCGGCAAAGTAAAACAAAAGGAAATCTTTTTATACTTTGAGTGATCAAAATACCTTCACTTTGTTTTAGACAGGTCTGAATCCATTTTGTGAAGCTTTGTACTAAGAACATGCATTATGAAGGTAAATTTAGGCTTCTGGAGAACAGTTGCTACTTCCAGTAAAATTGCTAAAATTATTGGCAGGTAACACTAATAAGGTGCAATACCAATTACTGCTCCCACAGGGCAGACTGGTGGGCAGCACAGACAACCAGCATGCAGGTTAAAAGGTTTTGTTTTGAGTGAGGAATTTAACATGTGCCATTCTCTTTCTGTGCTACTGCACTAATAATCAGACTGCAAATAGCACAGCATCTGTGGTGCAGGAGGAATATTATATCCCAGTAGCTGGGTCACTTTCCACTAGTTGTTATGGCAGGTCTAGGCTTGAGTGCTTCTCTGCTGGGTTTAAAGCCACAAACAATGACCTTGTCATTCCTCACATTTAACATCAAGAAAGGATTAGAGACACAGGGGCCAAGTTTCTGGGCAGTAGGTACCTTATTTCTTTTAAAATATTTTATTATTGACTCGTTTGTGTCACACCAGTCATCAGAGGCATCTTTCAGAACTTGATGCCACTGCTAGCTGCTGCACAAATAGTGATAAAAACATTCAGTCTATATTCAATTTACATTTCTGGATGTAACAAGAGATTACCTGCTTCAGAGAGGCATGAAGAGAGCCTGAAAGAGAGATGGACATTTCTATAAATGACCAAACATCTATGTCTTTCAGCCTACAGTCCCAAGCTCAGAAGTGTGACAGAAGTTCCTCTAAAATAGAGATGCTATTAATTTTCTTTGAATTCTCTGTGTGCAAATGAATATTATTCTGCTGACCCCGTTCTTAATTTCAAGACTGATGCTTGTCAGTGCTTCAGGAATTAAATGGCCACTGGCTTCCTACAGATGAAAGCAAATTGGTCACTGCTCATGTAATAGTCACAAACAGGGTAGCAGCATACATTGTCTTGAGATGACATTTGCTAGTACTTTTTTTTCCAAAATGTACTACAGACCTCAGTAGATGTCTTCTCATCTGAAGTCTTTCTAACAATAATCAGTACATGTACATTTACTTTTTTCTTTCTTGGGATTCATCTGCCTTTGGGACCCAGAGTTCTGTTTTCCACCCTGACTACAAGCAGACATTGCCTGTCTTTTCCTTTCCATATTCTATGTCTTAAGTCATGGGCCTTGTATTTCTTGGTCCTTTCTGCTAGAAATGCCTGCTTTCCTATGCTATGGTATTTGTAATTGCTTTGCATTTCAGGCAGCCTCCTCTGCTGTCCTTCTCTGGAGGAATGTTTCTCTAGGCTAATGCTTCTTTCCCCTGTGAATCTTTGTTGCAAACTCAAAGGATGTAACCTGCTCTTAAACAGTCACTATGTAGGAGATCACACAGATCTCCAAGACGACATATGCACACCACTGCTTTCAACTCTGAGTGCAAATTTAGTGGTTTATTTATTTATTTAAAATTAGTAATTCCTATCTGCTCCGTAAATCTTTTTTTGTTTTGGCTGGAGCTTCTCATTAAGGAGCTCTGTCAGGTGTTCCAGTGTTTTAGATGTTATTTTTGACACCTGAATTTTACTTACTCCTAATTCTTTTCCACTGATAAAATGGTAAGGAAAAAAAAATATCTTAACTTTCTGGTTTTCTTTTCATCCCTCAGTGTTCAGCCCTCTGTACTGATTCAAGTTGCAGTTCTGTTGTGCCTTCAGATATACTTCTGAAAATCCAGCATCCTGGTGGTCACTCCTTTTGATGCAGTCTGTTTGCTGTGTTTCAAGGTGCTGTTTGGCCCTGCAGACAATCATGTTTCTTTCCTTTTAGGCTGGCTGCTTCCTGCGTGTATTGCCTATTACCTGACAGGTAATAATAGGAGAGTATTTTGTATTTCTAAAATGAAACCCTCTTTTATTCAGAAAACTCTTTATGGAGCTGCTGCAATTCTTTTAGTGCTGCTATAGTAGCCATGTACATGTATACCAGATCTTCAGTGTGCTGGCCAAGCTGTCTCCCAGTAGCCATCCAGCTGTCTCCCAGTAGCCATCCAGCTGTCTCCCAGTAGCCATCCAGCTGTCTCCCAGTAGCCATCCAGCTTTCACATAGATGGTTACTGGTGGAGCCTGTGATTGCTCAGCACCTGACAAGAGAGGCATACAGACATTTGGCAGATTTTTCTGTCCAGTTCAACAGACATTGTGGCAGGCACCACTGACCAAGTTTTCAATGGCCCTTCTTTACCAAGGATTCTATTGGAAGTAGAGCAGTGACTGTACAAAAGGGCACAAGGGATGCAGACCTTACTCCTGTGAGCCCACTGGTATGCCACTGATGTGATGTTTCCATTCCTGCCAACCTTCAGAGCAGAATTACTCATTGCTGTCAAGAAAACCCTCTTCCAGGAGTCATATATTGCTTCCATTTTTATCATTCATCACAGAATGAAACAGTAGCACTTGGAAGTGTAATGTTGTTACTTACACATTTAACCATTAGCTAGACACACACGTGTGTGTGCATACACACACAGGCTATATTAGACACATTAGATGAAATTTTCCAGCGCAGGGATGTAGCTGTGTGACTCCCATTAACATTAATGGGAATTCTTCCCTAAATCCCCATGTATCTTGTTAAAATATACCTATTAGTGACAGGCTGGAGCCTACAAAACCCAGCAGTTTCCAAGTTAAAACTGAAACTTCATCACTGACTTACCCTATTGAGTCTAGGTAATGCAACACCCTTTAACTTCTCAAATTCAAAGTTATCTCTTCTCCATTGAACTTAAATCTTGTCTTGTTAATACAAGAAGTTCTACTATAGTTAACCCTGTCTGTAACTCTATGCTGGACATGTTTTCTCTCTCAACCAACTACCATTTATGAAGGGACAGTGTTACCTTATGAGAAATAGAATATAGAAGTGGATTACTGCATTCTCTAGTAGTAGATCTTAATATTGAAGTATGACAATGATAAACTGTCAGGTACCAGATTATTGGTTTTGAGGTTAAAATTAAGACTGTGAGCTTGACATGTAACACTTGTTGCTCTAGAGGAAGGAACACCTGAAGAAACAGGATACATGGAGGAAACTTTGTTTACAGTGAACTCATTTAACGATGTCATTATGACAGAAAGAGACCTTAAAATAGGCACTCCAAATTTTTGCCACTGTGGTTATAAGCAGTTGAGACATGATGAGGTTTTATTTCTGTGTGATAAAGGCCTGTATTGTAGATGGTTTAGATGACACAGCTAACAGGAAATGAACTGGCTTGACTGTTGGCTGCAGAGCTGATTTTCTTGAGAGTATGAATTTAAGGGTAGATCAGCATGTGTGGAGGTCTGTATCAATGCTGTTGTGTTGTCTCTAACACATATGTTGCTTACTTCCTATTGGTTTCAATAAACCTGCAAAGAGAGAAACATGTTTTCTTACCTTTGATAATTGTACAGCTTCTTCAGGTTTCTGCTAGAAGCTGAAATAATGAGTGCCAGCAAAAGCAGGATCCACAGCAATATACTAATAAAATATTTGGAACACAGACCTGTATCAGATATAATTTTCTCCCAGTTTAACAGCAGGGATAAAGGGTTACAGTGAGAGTGAATATTAGATCCAGTAAGTCCTGCTCTTTTTAAGTAGAGCACAGCACAAAAATAGACATCTGTGCAACCCCACTGATGTTGCTTTCATTTTCACTGCACTGGAAACAGCTCTTCACCTTTGGGCTGGAACCAGTGGGTGAAAATATCTTCCCATGCAAGAAGAAATAACTGTAGTTACACCGTGTGTGTGTGTGTTTATTTCCCCCTTCTTGTCTCCTAGTGTAAGACCTCTGTTTTAATATATTGCAAATACTTATTTTGGCTATAGGGTCCCTAAATGGTCATTGTTAACCTGTGACCAGCGACCTGCTTTCAACAAAGTGTGCTCCCTGTTAGACCTAGCACATGAGTGAGTTTGGTCAGGAGGAGCTCTGGTAGGGCTTCTTCCAGTAGCTTAACCATTAACAATAAGCAGTGAAATGAGTCATCTGCACTTTATTTTTAATTAGAGCTGCAGTGAGCTCAGGCTTGAGATTTTTTTTTTTTTTCCCTGCAGAGCTCAGGAGCCGAAACCAGCAGCGTTCTGCTGGTACTGACTGTGCAGGGATTTCTGTAAAGCAACATCATTCTGTTGTTGTGGATGCAAACAGTGGAGCAAAATGAATGCAACATACAGATTCACAGTGGCAAGTTATCACAATGCTTGTTGGCTTAGTCCAGCTGGAGATATTTTACTTGCTCTATTTCACATTCCCCTTTCACAGTCCTGTTCCCCCCACCTCTGAAACAGAAGCCCAAATAATGAGATAGCATCAGATAAAGCAGAGATTAATGTTTAGATATGAAGGCTATTTATTTGAAATGTATTTTATTATATTTTAGATATGGTTACCAAGCTTACTGTGAAGTTTTCATGTCACAAGCCAGCTGGAAAAATATATCAACTAACTCTTGGAGCCAAATGATACTTCTGTGTTTTAAACACATTTTCAATTCATTTCATATCCAGCCCATGAACAAGTCTAGAACTTTCATGAACGAAACAAATTTCTGATGAATTACTCCTGATAGTGCCTGTGACCCATTCAAAAATTGTTAATGCCTTTAAGATGAGGAGTGAATCCATAGCTCACCTGAGCTAAGTGCCAGCCCTTGCCAAGATGATACTGCAGTGAATACATTATGCTAACAGAGATGGTGGTTTTAAAGGAAAATAGTTCATGTACTTGAAAGCAGTAGCAAAATGTGTTATGTTCGGCATTTTGTTACATCCTGGTGCCCTATAATCCTCAACAGACAGTTAGTTCCTTTTCTTTTTCTTATCTGTGTGGCTGTTATCTGTAGAGGAAAATCCAACTTACTAAGCCTGCATGCTTTGCAATGTTGGTGCCAAGCAATTGGAAGCTGGCTGTCAAAGCCTTGGACTCAGCCCTGGTGGCTGCCATTGTCTGGGGACAGAAAAAGTTGTGAGATTTCTGAGACAGCATCCTTAATTTCAGTAAGCAGGAACATAGTGAAGGTCATGCTGCTCATGATATGTGTATGGTATTTATTTCTCAGGCACTGTAACTGTTCCTTACTACAAGTGCGTTAGGCAGGTAATGATTTGAGCTTCGTCTTATGATGAGTTGTGTTCATTTCTAGCCTGGTTTGCAGTGGGATTTCTTTTGCATCCCTAGTTAATGGGTGGGAGGACAGGTTGTGATGGAACAACCAGTGTGGTAAAGGGTAGGAAGCAAGCTGTGCTGGGCCAAGGACCTAAGCTTTACAGATTGCTTCAAAGCAGCACACGAAATATTAATCTAACAGTCAGGTGGTTCTCTCCACACAGCCTAAACACTGAATGCCTTGTTCTGGGGGGCAGACAGAGTCACACCCATGGTGAGATTTCTGTGGCTCATGTCTAGGTGGCTCTAGTACTACTTTTGCTCAGAGGGCAAAGACGGTCTTTGGTGAGAGTAGCAGCAGAGAGGAGCAGGAAGCTAGTCCTCAATTCAGGCTGTCTGCCTTGCTCATTCTCATTGTTGCATCTATGCTGTGTGGTCTGGGGGAGAAGCAGGAGTGGCATAGAGATTGTGTGTGGCTGCTGATGGTTCTATTCAGGCAGAAGTGGTGTGCAGATCAGCAGCAGTGAATCATAGAATGGTCCAGGCCATAAGAGACCTCCAAAGTCCATGTAGTCTGACCTCCCTGCTGTCAGCAGGGACATCCTCAACTAGAGCAGGTTGCAGCAGCGAGAAGGAGCAAGGTTAAAAATCCAACAGTAATTTAGAGTTTTAAAGCATATATGTGAATAGGTCAGTCTTCGTCTAGGAACAAGGCAATATCCAGTACCGATCTCAGATGACATCTTTCTCAATTTCTCTCTGTGATTATTACATGTTTTGGTAGTAAAATACATATTGCTTAGTAGTAGAAAAATTGTATTCAAGAGTATTGTGCTAGTTTAACATAGTTCATATAGTGATCTGTTATTACTGTAGACTTTTACATCTTCATGTAGTTAATGCAGCCTTTTTTGGCTAGAATTGGAAGGCAGCATTCAAAAAATCAGTTGATTTCCTTGCTTCCTCACTGGTTTGAATTGCTCTAATTGAAACCAATATTATTTCATTTGATCTTGTAATTAAACAATGTAATTTATATTAATCCATTAAATAATTTGCCTAATTGGTTTTACACTGATTGTATCTTAGACTTTTTTCTTTCAAATTATTATTGGAACCAAGCGGTTATCTACTGAACACCAGCAAGCTGCAAGTGAAGAAAAGATCTTTCTCACTTGGGGGGATTTTTATTTTTCTAGGTCCTTTGATGAAATACTACGTTAAAATATAATCACAGAGGTCTGTATTCAGCCAAATGTTTAAGCCTATCATTCCACTGCTTCTCCATAAACTTTGGAGCTTTCTTGAATCAATCTAAATGATGAAAAGCCAAACTTTCACTGGAAATTGAAGCTTTGCATCCCAGGGGTGAAAGATGGTCTCATACTAGCAAAAGAAATTGGCTTTATTCCTGTTTCCATATAACTGACCTACAGAAAGTAACCTTCATGAGTTACTTACCCTAAGCCTTGTCTGCTCTTTGTGTAGGGCTGTTCTGGGGCATCCTGTGAGGCACTAGCAGCTGTAAACTATGTTCAGATGCACAGGGCTTAGGTGACTAATGGAGTACAGCAAATAATGTACAGCAAACAGCTTTACAATCTCTCTTTAAGTTGAAATCTGTTTATATGCATTCAGATAACATTCATTCATTGGAATACATTTGCAGAGATCAGGTTGTGAACTATTTGAGAGCTTGAAAGGTTTTCTGGTACTGTGAAAAATCTGTTCACAGTTCACACACTTGAGTGTATAATTGGACTCGCTGAAGTTAAGATCATTGTGTAGGAATGCCCAGGATGCATTTCCCCTAGTGAGAAATTCAAAAAGGACTCACCTATTGGAGTGAATTCTTGCTTCTGTACTCATGGTGCCTAATTATTGCCTTGCCATATGCAATTCAAACTGAGAACCTGTCTGACTGTACAGGAAAGTGCAGATGTCAAAATAAGCAATGGCATGAGAAATTAGAATGGATAAAAATGCCTTAAATAATTCTTCAGGATAAAATAATTTCTCTGTAGGTCTGCCAGGGTTCAGATTTTTCAGGATGCTCACCTCTACTACTTGTCAGCAGCATTCCTGTCAGCTTAAAAGAGCGAAAAAGAGACAAGGTGCAGCAGGATGTTTAACAAAGGTAGAAGCAAGCATCAAGAGACAGCAGCTACATCCATACTGCTTTGGTGCATCATGCTTATTTTGTGCTCTTTCTGTTGTTTATTTTTTGTGTCATTTTGGACAGTTGTCGTTATGAATGTGGCTTTTGTATATAATCTGTGGTCCTATTCCTGGCCTCTGCTTGCTGTGGTATAGTTGGACTTTGCCATGAGTGAAATTCTGCAGCACATTCCATGTTTAGATGCTGAGCGGGTGGGATAGCTTAGTGTTGGTGGAATAGGCAATAACTTTGCATCTGGATGAGATCCTCCAAAATGATATTCTACAGATGCTCAAATTTAAGCTTTTCGGCACAAAACTGATTGCTTTATATCCATCTCAGTGATTACTGGTCCTGGGACCTGCTTAGTGCTTTGCTCTGTTATTGATCTTGCTGTTACTAAGACTCATAACCTCAAGACTACATGAGTTAGATAAAAATTTACTGTATATTTCATGGATGTATATTGCTGCTTTATACACTGCCTTCCAATACCTATATGTTGGTGTTGTAGCATTTTGAATCCCACATATTGCAGTTTTGCCCTTTTTCTCAAGCATTCTTATTCTGTTGAGATTCCAGGTTTCCCCTCCCTGCCCTTATATCCATTAAGAAAAATAATTGTGTAGTTTTGAGCCCATTTTCACAGTATTTCTTGTAAATTGCAGTTGGATTAAACATTTTGTTCTTTTTTATTTCTATATTCTAGCACTAATTACTAGTGATGTGATTCATGTTCCACATACCTAGTAGCTTTGTTCTTTCTGGTTTTGAGATAATGTTAATTACTCCAACATAGAAAAATATTTGCAGACCTGAGTATGTGTCACATTTCCAATTCTTTCAGGAAGCCCAAGGCTATATAAAAGCTGAGTAATTAGAGATATATTTATGTAACTATACTTGCAGAAACTTTCGGTCTAGCTATCACTGTCAGAAGGACCAACTGCATTTAAGAGGATGACTGTAAGCAATACTTTATGTCTACTTTATATAAGATGAAAGCAAAGGCTATAATGTAATTCTAATGCCTTATCATAGAACTATAGTGAGGGGTTGCTCAGTCTGAAGGAAAACCACCCTACACTATAAACTTCAAAAAACTCTACTCTTTAAAAATGTCTGACTCATTCAGGGACATTTTTTAAATGTCTAATAAATACTTGAAGTAGTTTTGGTGATTTCTGTGTTGATACCCCTTTGTCTGTGAATATTAAATTGCATTAAACAGCTTTTGTTGTAAAAGCATTAAGCATGATTTTGTTAACTCTATGCAGGGTGAGATGAGAGCATAACAACATTTTGGGGAAAATAAAGTAGCAAGTGTACTAGATGCAATGCATGCTAGTCACATCCCTTACTATGCTACTGGAAGGTGATCAGATACCACAAGGATGAGGGTAGTTCAGGAACACAGAGAAGAGAGAATAGCAGTTACTTTCAAAGCACATTGGTTTATCTTGCAATGTCTGTTTTCTTTGCAAAATCACTAATGGTCACTATTACTGGAATTGTTAAAGTGACCTTTAAATTGCTTTACAAATATCGAGTTGTGGATGCAATCTACCTCTGCACAATAGTCAATTGTCCATCCCAATTTAAACAAAACAAAAAACCAGAGTGCATTACAAAGTATTTCAAACAAACTCCTTCAAGTATTTTTAAGAGTGTCACGTATAGTCCTTAGCTTTACAATAATGTTACCTTTTATACAATGTTAGGTGTGATTTTTGCCCTGGAGAATGGCTAAAAACTTAGAAGATTATAAAAGCTTCCCTTCAACCCCACTCACTCCTAAATTTTTGTACCATACAACTGAGAGAGCATAGAATTTTCATTGAACTTCATGTGTGTCTGTGTTCATATTATGTATGTATATATAAATATATTTTGTTTTGGTTGGAAAATACTTTTAAGGTCACTGAGTCCAAACATTACTTTAACTCTGCCAAGGCTGGTGCTGAACTATGTCCTTCAGCACCACATCTCTGTGTCTTTTGAAGTCCTCCAGGGATGGCAATTTGACCACCTCCCTGGGCAGCCTGTAACAGCGTTTGAGAACCCTTTCAGTGAAGAAATTTCTTCTAATATCCAGCCAGAATTTGGTGAAGACATAAGGACAGTGTTAGCTGCAATCTTTTTAGTATTTCATGAATGATAAGCAATATTTACAATGTCCTCTGTATACTAGAAATCTCAAAGGCAAAGCAGAATTGAGACTTGGTATAAGTGTGTTGAATTCTATTGAAACCTCTGTCTTTGTGGTTGTGTTCACTCAGGCCTGATTTTGACCCTAAATTAATTAGAAGTGACTAAATTTAACCTGGCATAAATGTACTCATGTATACATATAAAAGGCAGAAAAGGGTGCAGTTAGCATGGAAAATAAAATGCAGCTAATTATTGCAGATCTTTTTAAAGTGTGTTTGCAGGTGATATGTTTTCAAAACAAGCTAAACAATAATTCATCAGCTTGTGTACCACATGCTGGCTAATGAATAAAGTCAGGAATCAGGAAGCAAATGTAAATACAGGGACTAATTCCCAACTGCCGAATTAGAAGTATTTTGTGCCCACTTTGCACAGGTGCAAGTGACAACATAAGTTACAAAACAGGTGGGAATCTGGTCTCACAGTCTGTTGTACTGTTCAAATAATTGAATTTAAAGTGTGGTTACTGACTAACTAAAGCCTCTCCAACTGTATTGGTCCTCATTTCCCAACCCTAGGCCTGAGAGAAGACCAGGCCATTTGAGAAGATTGTCATTCAAGCTTATCCTTTCAATCACAATCCACAGGAAAAAAAAAATGCCAGTTTCTTTTATGGTGGCAGTTAAGCTGTCAGGAGCAGATTCAAGTTTTGGCAAAGATCTATGGTGAGATAAAAAATGAAAAAGCTGCCAAACAGCATTGTTAAGTGTGGGGAGGAGGAAGGGAGGGGATCTGACATGACTTCCCCAAGTTAAATGCCAAGCACACCTACATCGTTTTCATCAGGCCATGTGAAAACCTGGATATTTATAGCTGTAGTAAGCTTTAGTGCTCATTTACCCTAGGGGCAGAGTGTTCATTGCAGAAATGGATTCATAATAGCTAATGCTCGTTTCTACAAGATTTTTATAGTTTACTTGGGTAAATATAGCATAACATGCTAATAGTTTTTAAATAAAGCACATCTAAACAATTGGTTTGCAGTGCCATGTGGTTTGCTGCTCAGCACAGTCTTGTTCTCATCATTCTTATGCTTTGGCTGCTTTCAAATGTATTTCTTTCCTCTCTTGCCATTGTCATCTGCATTTAAGACCTGGAAAGAATCTGGTGCCAGTTTTAGGATGGTAACTTGATTAAGTGACTATTATTTTCTAGAGGGATTTAAAAATCTGACCTCAAGTGTTTTTAGATAGTTACTGCTGAGTGAAAATGGGTATTTATGCAGTCATTGCTTTGGTGGGATGCTGTTTTATCTGCTCAGTCAGAAAAAAAGATTTAAGGAAAAAGGTTTAAGGGGAGCTGTTAATAAATAATGCTAATTGTGAGCCTGAGTTATATGACTTGCCTCACCTGCCACGTTTTTTTCATGGGGTCTCAATTTGAACACAAGCTGTAAAAATAGATTTAAAATTAAACACCTGGTAAAAATTAAAAATTAAAGATCAGGTAAATGTACAGTTTCTGTGTTGCGTGATGTCCTTAGACCACTATGCACCTGTAACAGAGGATCCTTGGGGCAGCTTTCTGCCTGTGCTCTCCTGGGACAAAGGGGCTCAGAGACACCTGCATTAGCTGTGGCAATGCTGGTTTCTCCTGAGGAGGAGAGCAGGGTGTTTTCCTTCCCCTGGGTACCCTCTTGGTAACTTGAACACTGCTCTTGTATTTTAGTCCAGAAAACTTTGTGCTACCCAGAGCACAATCTGGCTGGTGCTGCAGAGCCCAGTGGTGCCTGGTGAGGAGTGCTGAGCCTCCTGCTGCAAGATCCTGCCACTGGGTAGCCTCCATCTGTCTGTGCCAACTGTTGTCTCTGCTTTTTGCTGGTTACCCAGTGATTTAGGATACAGCTTGTTCTTTTGGGATGGAGGATTGTAAAGGACCGTTGGGGTTACCAAGACTGCTCTGTTGTAGCTGCAAGTGTCTCTGAACTTCATTTCATGTGTAGATGACACCTGGGTAGGATCCTTGGCCAGATTAATCCAGCTAGTTTTATTAATAAAGACTGCATGGCCTTTTTCATATTGAAATACTCTGACTTCCCAGAGATTACAGTTTTCCTGAATTTGATTTGCAATTTCAATGTGAGCATGCAGAACAGCATATTGGGTCACAGAGATGCTCTTAGAACATATGCTTTAAGTGTCTGTTTTCTCACAAGCTTCCATTTTTATCCTCCATTATTTTCAAAAGGTCATAGTTTAGGTAGAAAAGTGTTTCCTTAAGTGTATCCTTAAGGAAGCTTGTTGTTGATATAATAATGCATTGAGTACATAGCTGGCATGGTACTCTGCTCTCTGGTTGGGTAGCTTCTAATGAGATCTTTTGAAGATGTCAGCTGTTTGCATAAAATGTGGAGGAAATCTGGGATAAACAGAGCTTTCAGCTTTTGTAGATCTCTTAACTCCATTTTCTCTTCATAGCCTTTCAATCTTTAGACAGTATTTTATTCCCTTAAGAGCTGGTCAGGCTTGTTTGAGTGAAAAATAGGTGTTAGTGTCTTTATACCCATTGAGTATCAGATAGCTTGATCAATTTTAATTACAAGAGTGAGCTGACTTGGTTGTAATATGTTTTTGTACTGGAGAGAAAATCTGGCCAGGATTTCCAGAATATGTTGGGTATGGTAACTATGTATAACATAATCTGCAAGATACAATAATGGAAAGGTGAGTAGAGAGAGACTTTTCCTTGACCATGGTAAAAACAAGTTTCTGTATCCAAGGCAAACAGCTCATGTAAGTGAAATCACTTGGGAGTTCATGCTGGCTGGAGGTGACCTATAGCACATCATAGGTCAAGGATCCATCCTGGGAGGCCTGATTTTGTTCACTTTATATGTTAATAATGTTAAAGGTAGAACATGAAGTGATAGCATTTGCTGATGACACAATCTTGTGGGGAACAAGTTAATGTGAGGTCAAATGACTGCAAAATTCAACAGAACTGTACTAGGAAAGTGGGTAGATAAGTGGCTTATGGAATCTAGTTTAGAGAATTGTAAGGTAGAGAGGCTCTTGCAGCTACCTGGTGTCCTGCACACAGGAATTTCCTCCTACCCATGGCAGCTGGAGCACTTGCAAACTTGAAATGTAAGGTGATGTAGCTAAAGGAGTTTTATGTTCCCAGCCACACCAGCAGCAGTGAGCAGGAGAAGCCATCCTAAATCCTGACTACTCTTACACGTGCAAAAGCTTATCGTTAAACATCTGGAGACCTCAAAGAAGCTGTTGAAATAGTTTCTAAGCAAAGACATCACTGTAAGTTTTTTCTTATGATAAATGCATTTTCAGTGGATAGCGATAACTGTGGTTCAGAGACCATTCCCTTTGCATGGTGTACTGCTGTGGAAAAGGATATAGTAAGTATAACCTTTACTCCTACAGTAAAGAGTATAATAGACTGAAGTACTTCATAATGTGTGTTTAATGACAGCTACATATAAATTCATTCACATTCCAACATTGCTCAGGTTTTCTAATTACAAACTGATGGTTGGGTTTGTGTTTTTAATTTCAAAGCTGCTATCTAGTCTTTTTTTTTTTAACTGCCATACTGTAAGATTGAGAAATTGAGTTGGCTAGGACTGCTGAGTAACCCCATGAACTAATGAAGTAAACATTTGCAACCACTGTGACATGGAAATCATCCAACTCTCCCTGGTGTACACCTGCAGAAACCTGTGATTCACCTCTGAGTCACTCTGCAAATGTTAGCAGGGAAAAGCTGACAGCCGTGTAGAGGGCTCACTCTGCTGCCAGTTCTCTCCTCTCCCATGGAATAATGACATTAATGATGATTCCAAATGGCTCACAGGATTGCAAAATGAGACATCTAAAAATCCATGCAGTAGCTTGATTTCCTAATAGGATGCATTAAGCAGGACATTGCATGTTTTACAGGCTGAAGTTGATTAGACAATAAGACTTAAAATATGTAGCTAAAGTTGTTAGAAATACAGATTTTGGAAGCTCAGATCAAAACATTACAGGGGGGTGATTAGATAAATAAAAAGTTTAAGCCTAACTGAGCAAATAATTGCACATCCTCTGAAAAGAACAGTTCATAAGGATTGATCAAATGTGAGTCACCCCAGGCACAGATGTCTTTCTAAGAATATTCCATTTAATTTTCTTCTGTACACCAAAAGCAAAAAGACACTGGTGCTGATCAGTGAATGCTCTTGTTTGCATAAGGCAAGGCTCTTTAAAAATAATGGACAATGAAAAAAGCCCTGCACAACCCAACCAAGGAACTGTCAAAAAAGATTCAGTTCTTGTTGGTTATTTTCTTCTTTAGCAGGAACGTTATTACAAGGTGTGTGTTCTCTGTTCTGTAGTGTATACAAGAACCACACAGCACATGCTTATATCTGAAGAGAAATGCAAGTCTCACTTCAGTTTTTGTTCTGGTGTCAATTTGTACCTTTGTTTGGAAACATCAGCCCTGGGAGGCTGGTAGGAACCTTAAAAGCATGAAATAAACGGATCCTAAAAGTCTGTGGGGTTCTCACTGCACAGGATTTTCTCCTTAGCTAAAGAGCAGAGTTTGATGACAAAGCAGGAAAGGCTGGAGGTGAAAGGGGATCTCTGTAGAGGGGAATCCAGTTCCCTGAAGTCAGATGTTTTTGGAAGAACTTTCCCCTTTCTGCCTTTGGCATTGTGGCTTGTGTTTTTGCGGGCTTTGGTTTTGTTTGGTGGTTTTTTTTGTTTGTTTTTTGTGAATCCCTGTCCTCTGAAAGGTGTGTATATAGGGAGGCTGCATTAACATTACAGAGCACAGCCTGGCAGGGTGAGATTCTACCCTTCAAGATTTTGGCGTGTGTTCCATTTGTTGCAACAAAGACAGAATTTCACCTTTGCTGTTTCTGAAGGAGAATGAGTAATAGCAGGGAGCTTGGCTTCTTCCAGCTTGTTCCTCAGACCTCCCTCTGACACAGGGAGTGATGATGGAGCAAAGCTGGGGAAAGAATAACAAGAAAAAGATTACGCAAAAAACATCCCAAGATCCTTAGGAATAAGCTCTGTGCACCATCCTGAGACATGCAGCACTGTCTTATTAAAGGTACCATACATATGGTGAGTATCTCACTGACTGGAATATATTCCTTATTCAAACACTTCTTGTTTGTTCTTGTTGTGTTTTTGAACATCAAGCTGTTAAGTAAGGGATACACAAAGTGAAAGAAAATGCAGTGTGCTCTTCTATCATATCTCTTATGTCTCTGTAGACCGCAGCAGGCTTTTTCTGACTGCTTCCCACAAGCTAACAGTGGTAAGACTGGCATATATGTTGGAAGGTTAGAGCTGGCAATAAAATAATGGCTATAGAATTTCACTTTAATGAATGGCTTGAAACCATGAGTAAATCTCCTTGTTCTTAATAACAGAGGATACCTGACCTTCTGTCTTGAGCTCTTTTATTTCATGTAATACCTAATTTCTGAAAGCAGCTGATCTTTTCTTGCTGCTCTCTACCTTCTCTCTCCCTCCTCCACCTTCATGGTAAGGATTTGTATACCTGAATTTTGCACTAACTGAAATCTAATATCAGAGAAGCAGTTCAGAAGTTGTTTTGCCACAGTGCTGTGCAGGTTTTAGTATGTCTCTGTCATCACTAGTGTGATTGCCAGTGTTAGGGCCACTGGCCAGGCCATGTGAGCCATGTTTTGCAAGCACTTTTCATACACTTGGAAGCTAATGAAGAAATATTCCTGATTCCAGATGAATTTGTAATTCTGATTTTGAAAACAATTTCTGAAATCTAGTAGTGCAGAGAGGAGATAAATAGTGAAAAAATGAGAGTGAAATTCACACATGGTTGGTTTCCAACCTTTCCATTCTGTTTGACTTTGCGGTTTGGTTCTTATGTTTACATTTACTGTCTACCTCTTTTCTCCTGCAGCTTCTGTTGTCTATTCAAGTTCAGTAAGAGTCTTGGCCTGGAGAAAGTTTTCTCTGTGTGGTGAAAACAATTTGCTCTGTGGTTCAGACCAAGGGGTACATTCTCTGCCATCAAGTGGAGAAACTTTCCTTTATCTAACAGCAATTTGCTTTTATCGATGATTAACAAGACCATTTGTGATGTGTTTTAATAACTGTAACCTTCTTACTCTCACCTCTTAAATCCTCTTTCACTTGGGTGATGTAAACATTTGATGTGTGTGCTTATAGAAAAGGGCTTGGTCTTATGTACAGAGGGGGTTAAGAGTGTGAAGCACAAGGTAGCTGCCTAGTACTTTGGAAAATCAGATACACTAGGTATCAGCAATTTCTCCTTGCAGCTGGGAAATACATTTATAGCTTCGTATTCTAAAAGGAAAAATCACTAGCTCTGATTGAAATGCCACTAATGTAGACAGTTAAAGTAAGCATTGTTACTGTCTCATTTTTTCATAGCCGTACACTTCCTTAATTTTCTTCTGTTATCTTTTGAACTTCAAGAAAATTATATTTCTAAATAATATAGAAGGACGGAAATGTTTGTTTTCTTTATTCCAATCAGCACCTAGAAAATACAGTCTATTTTTTTTTTCCAAATACATTAAAATAATAAACTGATGTTCCGGAATTTAGAGCTAAATTCAGGTCATGTAGTAATTGTTTACATACCTTGAGACAAGGCAGCTATTGGAAATGTCTGAAGATGATTGCATTGCTGCTTTGCCTCTGGAGAGGAATTTCCCAGCACCCCCTTTTTGGTGTAAATTTGCTTCTGTGAAAGGATTGAGTAGTGCTGGTTGCCTTGAATTTGGTCTAAACCATATGTTTATGCAAAACAGATGAGTTCAAACATGAATAAACCTATGTCTTTTCTCTGCCATACCTCCACTCTGCCCCTCATGTCTTACTCCAGCTTGCTCTAGATTTACAGCAGTGCTACTGAGTTGATGAAACAAGTAGTATATAGATTTTTCAATTTAGTTATTAAAGAATTCAGGGAAAAACACTATATTGAAGATAATCTTAGGGTTTTGCTGTTTTATTATTACAGTTTTGATTTATACTTAGGAGCGATGATTTGAGCATGGTTGAGTTATTTTCAAGAGGAAGCAACACACTAACCTGCTGCTGTGACTTACTGATATAACTTCTGTTCAGAAGAGGCTTATTTCATTACTACTCTTGACAACAATTTTTATTTTTTTTCTACTATATAAGAACTATTTTTTTTTGTGTGGTGGATAAAATGCAAAGGAAATGGGGATTTAGCAAGGCCCAATCAGCAGTTAATTAGCTATTTATGTGACAGACAGCCTCAGTGTAGCCCTACTAATCCCCTCTTTTGTGACTTCAGTCTAGAGTAAGGCTCAGACCTGGGTAAAAGTCAGTAATGCTGGCAGAGTTCTGTGAAATGTACACAAAGCTGCATTTGCTAAGTATCTCTTCATGGGAATGTTCCACAAAGCTCAAAAAAGCCACATGTGCTCTTAACAGCCACTGTCATTAGGTCACAGTATGTTGAAATTCTTTTCAATTTCAGAATTTAGCAATGGCACTTTCTGTTAAAATAGAAAGTGGTCTTTAAAAATAAATTCACGTCCATTCAACATACTGTGAGGAAAAGAACTACTTGGTGGTTTGGGGTTTTTGTTAGTTGGTTGGTGTTGGGGTTTTTTTGTGTTGTTTTGTTTTGTTTTTCAAAACCAGCAGTTGCCTCACGAGAAAGTATAATTATTGAGAGGAAAAATGCCTTGTCCTCAGGATGCTTACTTGAAGTCAAGAAAGGTGCAACCTTAATGATGGACTTTAGGCAAGTCACTTATTCTCTTTAAGTTTTAATTCTCTTTCTATAAGATAATAATTGCATTTCCTTTCTCCACAGGGGTGCTGGGATGTGCTCAAATATTTGGCAGTGTCTATACAAGCTAGACAGGCAGTGCTGAAGTTCCTAAAATCTGAGATGGAAGTACCCTCTTGTGCAATATTTCCTAAGCTTTCTGCTTTAGTATAAGTCAGAAATTTAATTTCGTGATCTAAAGGCAGATAAAAGCAATGCTGAAGTTGAGCAGAATGTCTAGGAGACTGGTTTAGAAGTTTTCTTTTGTTTATTTTCATCATCTTCATATGCCTCTTGGCCAGGCGGTTCTTCATTTATTAATTCTTCCCAGGGTGGATGTTCAAGGCTCAGGTTCTCATAGAGGACTGTCATGGGGCATGACAACCTTGGTGTGAAACACTTTCATGCCACTGCAGGAGCAGCAAATCATTCTGGTCAGCCAAACTCAAGCCTGTAATGTTTAGACTTGGTCCAGTGAACTGAAGCAAGTTGGTTTCAAGCAGCTTCATGTATTTTCCCAATAGAGTTTTCCCAAGTGTATTATCTACTTCTGCATTGTGTTTAGTGGTTAGCCTCAAAGAAATGGGTTGCTAATGTATTCATGTCATTCTTTTCTTTCCAATGAGCCTGGTGTCATTAAGTAGGTTCATATAACCTTCAAATGAGACAGTAAAGACCTGAACCAAGTTACTAACCATTGCTTCAAGCACACCTTCAATGCAACAGTGCAGGCTACTCTGGGGGCCTAGGCAAAATGGTCGAGTTCTCCAGCTCTGCACTTGATCTCTTGGACTATTTTTGTGTGAACAGGGGTCTACATTGCCAAATCATCACTTGACCAAGCATGTTATTGTTATAGATGCCTTAGAAAAGTGATCAAGACCTGGAGCCAGCTTGGTAGTCCCTTCACACACAGAGCTGGCCTGTGGTGAGCCTTGTATGAGACCTCTTTGGCTAGCAGTGGGGTTATTTATTTTCCCTGTAATAGCTGGAAGACTGAGTTTTATAGAGTTTGGGGAAGGTGTGTGCTGTGTAAGTTTCTTCTGTGCTGGTTTATTGACTTCCGCAAAATAAATACTAAAGAATGATCTGTGTAAAAAGCAGAATATGACATCCCTTTTCCCTGAAGTATCTGAGAACTGAAACTTGTTGCAAGCATAGCTCAGTCTTAGCTAATTATTTTTAAGTGCTGCCTATGCTGGTAAAAAGTGGGGGGGAAAAGGTGTGAGTTTTTGCAATCTTATTCATTCCATCAATGTAAAAGCTTTTTATTTGGCTTCAAAGTGAGTCTACTACTTCACAACAAAATTTCATTATGTCTCAGCTGAGTTCTGTTTAATGGAGTTAAATTTCACCCTTTCTAATTATCTTTTGGAACAGACAATCTTTACAGAATAATTAGTAATAGAAGTACACAATGGATCATTGTCTTTATTACTTGCAAAGAAATTCTAGATGCAGTACTAAATCTTGAGGTATGATCTCACAAAATGTAAAATATTTCTCTCTCTTCTTCCTAAATTATATAACAGTCAACATAATTTGGACACAAAGGGTGGTAATTTTTCTTCTTTCAGATGGCCAGCTTTAAGTTGTTTTTGCAGAATAACTTTCAGAATCCCATTCTAATTAAGCAAGACTAGAGATAGGCAATCTCTTTCTCTGCAATTAATTTTCAAGATTTCTAAATGAAGGACTTAACATCCTTTTATTAAGGAGATAAAAACAACTGTTTAGTTCCTTATCGAGGCTCTGGTTTTCCTTCAATGGTCATTTATATTGTGGTATTGTTTTAAAATGCCTTCTTCCAAGTCTGCTAAATTAAGTTAGGAACCACACAAGTACAGGACAAAAAAAAAGGGTATGCACCCCTGCACTGAATGAACACATGCAATCATAAATGAAAAGAAATAGTTCTGGTACAGATGATAATCATGTATGGCCTCTATGGCCTCTTTCTCTCTGGCTTTTGCAAATGTTATAAAATCATTAAATCTGCCTGAGTTACACTCGAAGATATAGTTCTCCTTGTCAAAACCAGGGAGAAATAACTTAGTGAAAAGAAAATTAATTTTGTATCAAAACAGGCTGTTTTTCTGAGAATCAAGATTGAAACTAACCTTTCATTGATTTAACATTTGCCACAAAACTGGGAGGAAAAAAAGAAAATATAGAAGAAAAATGGGTAGGGTCCTCCTTGGACTGCTAGTCTTTATAATTTAATTTGTTGAGAATTTAAAATTACATTAATTGTGCTTAAATAACTGACATTATTTGACACTGCAACAACAGAGCAACGGAAATGAGTGACAAACACACAAAAGACTTTTGTTATCTTTGTTTGTCTGCCTGAATAAATCTCAACAAGTAGTTCAAAGATTTAAATTTATAGCATACTTAATCGTCATTAGATGGCCAATCCTATTGACTCTAAACTGCATTTCACTGATATTCAATAGTTTTGGCATCCACTTCAGTTTGACTCATCAAGAATCTTAATTTTCAAATCACTGAAGTTGTGTAAAGCGAGGTCGTAAAGAAGGATTGTACACAGTGTTATGCTATACATGTCTTTTAAAATATGTGTTTTCCCTTCTCTTTCTAAAGCTGTTTGTTTATATTATTTCAATATCACAGTGCTATTCAGAAATACAACCTGTGATGGGGACAGCTAATAGGGGCTTTCAATTTGGTAAAAGAATTAATTATTTGCAGACCAACCTTACTGGCACGAATTGGTGTAATTTTATTTTGTAATACCACTCATCTGAGAAAAGCAAGGTGGTTCTTCCCCATTCCCCAAAAAGGCAGTGCATTCTGACCCAAAAATGCCATGGACTGCAGTGTGAACAACTGCTTTAAAACAAAATAAGTTGGCTAAAACAAGCCAGTCACATAATTCAGTGCAGTGAGATATACAGACACACTTTTGGATCTTGCTATCAGAGTGCCCTGTTAATGCTCTTTGTATATCCATTTACCTGCTGTCTGGCAGCAAAAGCCTCTTAGACTCAGTGTCTGTGATGGGGGGAAAAAAGCCAAACTCAAGATCTCTTAGTAACTGCTTCTTTTTATGAAAATCTCAAGAAATATACTTAAGCACTGCAAAATCTATAGTGAAGTGAAATATGTATTCTGTTTGCTAAGAACAGACAATCTATAATAGAAATTAATTACCAATTTATATTGAATTTCCCCAGCTCTTTACATTGAAAACTATTAAGAAAATTTGATTGCTGTCTTTTTTATTTTCACAATGTTAAACAGTTTGAAGGGATTTTGGGTTAGTTTTGATTTTTGTATTTGATGTTAGAAAACATTTTATCTAACACTGATCCAAATTTGATGCAAAATAGCTGTGGTTTTGTGGGAAACGGAAAAAAAAATAATTTAAAGTAATTTTTCTTTTCTTCTCCACCCCTTCAGTTAGTCAGCTAACCAATTATTTATTGAAATGGCACTATGTAATATATGCCAAGTAGTAATGAATACTACAAATATCGTATCCATTGATACCAAATAAAGATAAGTTAGATAGCATTGCAGCTGCTTTTGAGAAGAGCATCTCTCTAGCAAACCTAAGCATTCCATTGCATCTGTGCCTCTTCACATGCTCTCAATTTTACCGATCTGTAGGCTTAAAATTAAGCAGGCACTTTATACTGTGCTGAGGGACAGAGTTATGTAATTACCAGTTAGCTCCAGAAGTCCTAAGTCAGGGAATTACACAGACTTGTCTTTCTTTCCATACCTACAGATATGGAAATGATGGAGCCAGTGCAGCATTGTAACAGAAATAAGTAATTCAGGATCTCTCAGACAAAGAGGTTTGCTTCTATTAAAACATTCTGCACTTTGTTATATAATATTAATAGCCAGGTTTCTTATTTTCCCCTTTTCTAGAGCAGAAAGGGGTTGAAATCAAAACCAGCCTGAGAAGCTGAGGGACAGGTAGGCATTCAAATGTGTAAGAAACTTATGTTCCTAATCTTCATTAGTGACATTTACTTTAATGTAACTTTGTGTACTTCAACAACAGACATCTGTATGGTCTGACTCTGAGTCTATTTACAACAGTAGCTGTATAAACTCAATTAGAATACCAAGTTTACTGGAGCCTTCCAGTAGAAATGAAATCAGAATTTGGCCCATCTGGTCGGCACACTGATATTTTGTGGGGTTATAGTTTCCCTTAGGTACTGGCTGCTTAGTTAATCATCTGGATGACATTATTTCACACCACTGTCTGTGACTGCGAGATACTTAAAGCCAGGATCTTATCCTTTATGCTAAGCAATAGCATCCTTTACTGATGCACATGAAAAAAAATTTTGTCTTGCTTGAAAAAAAAACGCTCCACAAAGTCATCTTGTGCAGTTGTGACTAACGAACACACAGCCTCAGTGTGAGGGACACACCTATTGAACCAATCCTATGGAAAAGAATATCTTTTCAGTTTTCTCTACATAACAGCAAATATGAAGGGTTGAATACCTGTCTTTCTGCAGCTTCCATGTAGCAGTAGAAGTTCATCTAACCTTTATAATAGGGTTTAGGCAGGAAGGCAGAATGCAAGGCCAGTAGTATTCACTCTCAAATTCTCAAGAGAAAGGTCACAGATGTCATACTTTTGCTTTTAGCAGTTTTGCTTCCTCCTTCAACAAATGCAGAAAAGTCATTAATTGCCATTTGTGGGAGAATACCAGGTTCCATTACTCATAGCAATTCCAAAATGCAGGGGTTGGACCTTTCATTTCCTAGGAGACTGAGAGATTTTTGGTATGATGTGCTTACTCTTGAAGGGCCAAAAATCTCCTGAAATAAGCAACTTCGAGCATCTGTGAGTGGAGCAGAACTGGGACCTTAACCCTTGATCTTTGTATTGGCATTTGAAAGGATTTTCCTTTGAACAGCACAACTGAAGGCCCAGCTGGATGCTGAACAATCATTTCCTTCTGATGGTGTAAATAAATAAGTAAAATGTAACACTGTACTGAAAAAAATACTCGCTGATCCCATAATTCCTGGCTATCTTGTTATTTAATTTGTCATAGGCTACTAAGGGTGTGCTAGAGTGCTGATGTCTTTGCCATGCTTTAAAAAAGGACATAATAGTCAAGAGCACTAGTGCCTTCTTTTGAGTGTAGCAGTGTGCTATTAAGCCGATAGGATCAGTAAACTTCCTAAAGCTTGCAGGATGAATTGATGTTTTTCAAAGACTTGTTTAGGAAAACAAGGGAAGCAAATGTTCCTAGTCTTTTAAGCAGGGGAAAAAAGAGAGTGAGAAAGAGAGAAAACTCTCAACAAGGGATTACTCCTTTGTCGATTCTATTCTGACAAGAAAAGAGAATGTGTGGTGATGATGTTTTGCTTTTGTTTAAGTACTTATTGCTGCTACTCCATGTGAGTGGAGGGAAGAAAATTTGTCATGTCAGTAGGATGCAACAAGCAATAGGAGATTTATAAACAGGTCAGTATAAACAGCTTCAGCTTTGTATACTGAAAAGTAGGAATGAACAGTGATAGATGGTCACTGGTGAGTGATGAAAAAATCGTCACTGGTAGGCTGAGATGTTTCATTTTCTTAATATAAAGCATTCCTAACCTAGTAATACTAGCTTGGTGGTGATGCATATAACCAATAGCTAAGAAGGATTTCTTATGTGCTGCTTTGGTTTCATAACTCTTGTGTTTATTCCTTTTAGCTAGAGATAAAAGGATCCTATAGACCTTTGTTTCTCGAAGGAGAGTAGATCAAATTTATTTGAGAGTCAAGTCCAGTACTTTATTTCCATGCACACCCAAAACCCGATGGAAATTTTCATGACACAGGCTGAAATCATTGGCATAGTGGTCTATATTAATTTCCAAAGGATTTTCTATTAACATAGTATGGTAAAAATCTTAGTGTTGGGACAAAATTAATCTCTACTATTTTATAACTTTTTAATTCTTTTTCCCTCTTGGGAAAGGATGTTTTCAGTCTTATCAGAAAGATTAGCAAAATGCAGGTGTAGTGAAAAACATGAAAAGAAAGGAGCAGGAATTGACCAGATTTTGCTGTAATACCAGGAAACCAGACTTGAAGAGCTGGAGTGGCATTTCCAGGTCATTTGGCTCTGACTTTATTTTCAGTTGGGCTTTGGATTTCATCCACTGTGAGAGTTTCTGTTTAATCAAAGGAATTTACACGCTTCCCCCCGCCCCAGGAGCAGTACCAGCTCACAAAGCTGTTGGCTACCTATTCCTGACCCAGAGTTGCCCCTCCTTTGCAGTAGCAATGCAGTTTATAAGAATGTGTGTGGGGGGATAAATCTGCACACTTGGATACAAACCTTGCTGGATTAAAAATAACTCTCAAAAGAGAGAACAAGAGACATTTTAATTGGACATCCATCACTGAGTTGATTTGCTGCTTTAGTGTCCTAGCAAAAAGGTAGCAGAGAGCTGAGAGGAGAGGCTGGCAGCAGGGTCTATGGGAGCCTGATAAACAATGCAGGGACATTTTGTTTGCAATTTATTTAATCACTTGAGTTTACAACAGAAGCCCATGTGTACCACATGTAGAAATATTTGTTGTTGGCTTGATTCAGCACTCTTGGAGATATGTAGGAAGACTTGTAGCAGTATTTGTGTTTTGGAGGTTCTTTCTTCATGGGACTATAATGTTCATTGCCTGACTCTCTACTGCCTTATGTCTTTTGTTGCTATTTGTTCTGGTCCTAGTTTATAAAACTCTGCTCTTCTGATTTGGGAATGTTTTATACGCACTTAGCACAGGTGGAAGTGTCCACATGAAGGGCAGAGCAATGGAGAAGTGCATCTAACTAGTGTGAGGACTTTTGTACAAGTTAGGATGCTTAAAAGCAGAGAATAATCCTGTAATAATCTTAACTGAAAAGACACACATTCTGTTAAAGTAGTGTAGATATTTACAGATATTAATGTTTACAGATGTTTAGTCTTTCTCTTGAAGGAAAGTTTTCCTAACAATGTGTTTACTCACACAAGAAAATGCAAAAAAGAACTGTGTGCATTGTTGTTAGATTTTACCTTGCCCTACACATACTGCCAGTAGGAAAGTGACACAATCACATAGTTGAATTAAAGTTGAGGCTGTGCAGCAGAAGAGTTAACATTTACAGCTAGATTCTGACAAAATTTGTCTAGTAGAATAAAATGTCATTGACTCTGTAAGTAACTGGAAAACTAGACCTAAGAAAAAAGTACAACTTCAGAAATCCCTGGCAATTGCTGATGTTTATGCTTCTGCACTCATCTCTGTGTATAACTCAAATTCCTCTCTTTTTAGTTTTATTTGAAAGGATAATTTCACAGAATTGTAACTGCATCTGAATCCAAGAGATTTTTTTCTCTGTAATACTCTGAAGAGGCTATTATGCTACTGCCCTGTCTAAAGCAATGCAAAGTGAAGCTGTTGCAGTATGAGTAATGATGTGTCAGACTAATTGTTTTGACTAGCTGGGCATCCTCTGAGCTCACTGGATCATGAATACAGCAGCTACATTAGGTTTCATGCCACTGTGTTCTGAAATGGGGTTTGCTTCCTACTGTTGATTTTATACTAATGTATTTTGCACCTATTTTGCTACATTTCTGCTGCTCATTGTCAGCATCATATTTCAAAATACCATGAAAGTGCTGAGTGCTATACAATCATTACCTAATGTTTAAAGAACACTGTTTTGTATGGGACAACCTGCTGTTAGTTTGAATATCAAGTATCCCATTTACATTTTGGTGGATAGTTCAGAAATTTGATGTTTGCCAAATATGAAGTGTTGAAGAACACTTCATGTGCTGGATTAGTTCACTGTTGTGATCTCCTTCACAATGAGCAGTCATCTTATAAAATTTTGTGTGCACAAATTTACATGACTGCATTTCACTATCTTGTAGATGACGGTTCAAACTTGCAGTAAATGTATTTTTGGTTTCCTTTATTGTTTTTATCAGATGGGCAGAAGATCATTCAGAAAAGGAAACCAAAAGAAAATATTTGCCTCCAGCTCTTAAAAAAATTCATAAATCAGCTGTAGCAAATAGACTGAAAGAATAGTTGGCTCAATCATATGTGTGTTAAACTATTTTGTGACAGTTCATAGAAAATTATTTTAAAAACTCACTTGGCGTATGCCCCAAAGAAAACTTTACAATATTGTGCACAGTAATAAAAATAATATGATAAATCTTCTTAAGAAGCTGTTGGCAGAAAGTTTGCCTTGCCTTGCAGAGTAACATGTGGATTCCACCAGCGTCGTCCAGTAATCTGTGCGAAAACTATGACTTGCGGAAACACCATTCACATCCTGTTTACCCTGCAATATCTCCTCATCCGTGAGCTGTGGTAGCACAGCCCAGAACACCTTGCTGACTGGAACCCCCCCACCCTGCATAAAACATAATAAACAGACTTGGTAGCGGTGAGATTTGGTACAAAATAAGGAGCTTTAATTAATTTTAAATGGTGCTTTTCAGAGTGTCAAAAGCTCAGCCCACTGAAGTGGAAAAGGGGGTTAGAGTGGCTAGAGCCTGGCAACACAGCTAATCTAGGCACTCCTGAGCAAGCTCATTTCAAATGCTTACATCAGTACATCGGCATTTCGAGGTAGAGCTGCCTGGGGACAGCCCAGGGAACAAGCCACATTACAGAGAGACCTGCTAGTGCAGGGCTGCAAAGTTAAGGGTCTGTGGCAGCTTCTGTGACAAGAGTGCATTGTCACAGCGCGAGGCCTGAGCTGCCAGGATGGTGCACTGTTGTTTGCACTTTCAGCATTTGGAAGTAACCCAGGCAAGCTGGGCAACTGACGCTTGATGCACACAAAACCCTCTGGGATGGAGGCTGCAGAAATACTTACATGGATTAGGTACAACACTGTGGACCATGCTTTTAAGTCATTGTAAATCAGGTCAGCCCCACTGCAGCAAACTGTTGCTTTGCTGGCCCAGGGTGTTTAGATAGCATTTTTGAATTTGATGATTACACACTTATTCTGAGAGGGACTGTACCCATACAAGTATTTGGCTATTAATATACCAGTGCATAAAGAAAAATGTGGTTTGAGTTGCTTCTTTTTGATTATTTAAAAGACACAATTTTTTTTTTAAACTTATTGTATAAAGAATTTATTCTTCTGTAGGTCATTCTGGGATTTGTTTTCTAAAGGTTAATAAATACAAATAGCATTAGCTAAGCTATGAAATATTTTAAGAGGTTTTTTTTTTATATTGTGTGGCATCACTTTAACAGTAGCCAAGATATATTTGTCCACCCAGTCTTGTTTCTCTTTAAATCAGTGACAGAACTCCTATTGACTTCTACCACAACAGACATGGTGAATCAGTGCTTAAAATAAATTAGACCAAAAAAGTCTAGATCATAAGCCTGGTGCTGAAATGAGTATGCAAGGCTTTAGGTAAAAAAAACCCTCTCAGACTTCTAAGGCCTCTGATAATGCCTGTTAAATAAAATTAAGCTGGCACTTCATAGCAAGTTCTTATTTATTCATTAATTGGGAAAAAGAAAACCTCAGTACTATTTGCTGAGTAGCAGTCAGATGACCCACAGACAAGAGAAACTTGCAAAGTTTTAATAAGCTCAATAATTCCTTTTTATAAATGTAATTGCTCCTCTCAGCCACTGAGTATAGCTTTAAACCTCTGTCTTCCTAACTTCTGCACAGTGACTTTCCACAGTTTTCAACTGTAACCTCAGCTGTATTCATGTCCTATTCTGTATTTCAAGTTCAATGCACTGAAGAGGCTTAATGTTTTGGTCTTGTTTCTACAAAGCACATAAGCCTAAAAAGGGACTAGTTACATTCCTAACAAGTCTAGACCTTGGTGCTACTCTGAGTGGATCCTCCATCTGTACTCTGCTTTCCGAGGTATGAAGCTCTGTTGTTAAGCTTGCCCTGAACATCTGTGTTGTTGCTGCACTTAACCATTTGGGTCAGACCACTCTTACGATGGGTTTGTCTACCTGTAAAGGCACTTCCTTGCTTTGTCCCATTAGTAGGGAACATGTTAATTCAAAGCCTGCTTGCTGTCCTTATGAGCTATAGCAAGCTCTCTAGAGCTGCTTTTCATGTATCCCATAACAACCCACAAACTAAAACCCCCAAAACCTCAGAATTTCCATTCATCATTTCACTGACCAGGGTGCTCCTGAGTGTGTATCCCGCACACAGCAAGCTGAGTCTGGGCAATCCTTTTGAAACTGCCACAGCTTCTGAAGTCCTACCAACAAATGTAGTTAAGAAATGAATTACATTTATTTATTAACATTTAATAAATTAAATTTATTTATTATTTAATTATTTATTCATTTTCCACAGCCTAGCCTCTCCACTGGCTCTGTGCCCTGCCTTCACCAAATCCTGCATTGTATAGTCTGTGCAGCTCAGCTTGCTGAACACTGTCCTGAGGCTACCTACTTAACACCTTACTTCTGTTTCCCCTCCACGTATTCCTATAGAAACACTTCTCCCAGTCACAGAAAATGTGCAGGAGCTCCCCCTCTTCTATCTGTAGCAATCTCTGCTTATTTAGGGGTTTTGTCTGGTTGATGCATCACCACCTCTGTGACCATACACATATTGTGCAAGAGATGACAGCAAACTTGGTTACATGTAATAAAAAGAATAGTTTTATTCTGACATGCATTGTTTTCTGTTTATCTTCTCCAGATTAAATTGTTTCCCAAATGATAGACAGAAAGCTTAAACTTTGGTTTTAACCAAAAGATGTAAGTGGGACCAGATAGCTGGGGAGATGAATTTTGGTATAAAGAATTGAACATTCCTGAGAAATACATTTGCTCAAGTTTTTGTTTATTCACAGTCTATCATGAAAATTCGACAGGTAAGATGCCTTTACTGGGAAAACTCATCTCTTCATGGCTATATTCTGGCATTGTACCATATCTTGTCTTCCTTTTGTAATTATTTTGGGCCTACTTCTAAATGTGTCAGAGGAAATGTCATTGATTTAGTTAACTCTTTATCTGAGGAGATCTAGGCTGGTACTAAATACATTTAATCTGCATTCTAGATCCGTGCTACAAGAAATAGACCATTGTTACATTTTCTCTGAGTGTCAGTGCTGAGAGGGCATAATAGGAATTATACACAAACCCAAGCCTGAATGAAATTTGCACTGAGTAGCCACAGCATAGAATGTGTATTATTTTTAGCATTCATTCACATCATACAGTGACAGAGTAGACACTAGGAATTATAGCAGCTTTGGAAACCTTTTGCTTGCACGAAAACTTGTTAAATCAGAAAACATCTGCAGACCTATTAGAGCAATTCAGCTTTTGCTGGTAATGTACATTGCCTCCCACCTTCTTTTCCATATCTATCCTTAGTTTCTTTGATGTACCGAAGGTAATGACATTAAAAAGAAAGCAATGCTTATATAGGCGTTTGCCCTGCATTGGCAAGAAAAATTTTAAAGGCATAGCCCTAAAACCATCACATGACTAAAAGCACATTCCAGTCTTTGAGTAAGTGTCAGGGAAAGGGATAGTCCCATGGTTAAAACATAGGACTGGAGACTGAACAGCCAGAGGCCTGCTACTGGCCAAGCCCTGGCACAAATTTGGGGTAAGTAATTGTCTATGACAAATGCTTGCAATAAACCCAAACCAAACCATGTTAAACATGTTTTCAGATTTTCTCTGCATTATAGAGCTTATTTGATTTTGGAAACCTTTCAGAAAAGACCAGAGGCGGTGAGGAGGCTTCCTGTATATTTGGAAACAAATTCAAAATTTTCCCAGGCACTCCAAACCATTTTTGCAGCTGGCACTTAGGAAGCAATGCTTTTTCTGTGGGATTTCTATTACAGTTAGGTTGTGCTTTAAATATACATGCATTATTTAGGACAGAACTTTAGGGTTTTGCCAAGGTAAGATGTTTTCCTTTTTGAGTCTAGAAGATGAAAGTGAGGGAGTGAAGGACAGGAAATTAAAGTGTCCTTTATCCTTGGTATTAGTTTCTTTTCCAATTTTGTGCAGTGATTTGACTTGCTATTTATTATCCAGAGTAGCTCGTTCTGCATCGGGGCAGCCAGTGCACTATTCCACTCAGATAATTGAGATAATTAAACCACAGTGAGATAATTTTATCTTCATTTTAATTCTGTGCATCACTCACAGATCTTAATTTAACAACACATGCAGATGAAAGATTCCTGACTTGAGATATCTGCAGTAGCATAAGGAATGGGAAGCATGTCAGGACTTATTCTTCATCTGGTTGCATAACAGGGATGTTCTGCTGAAGGTTGGTAATAGCATAGCTCATGCTCGGGAGCACTATGCTACAGATAGGAAAGTCTCTCAATGGCCTAAAATGAAAGGTTAAACTCTGTTTGCTCAGGAATGTAGTTGGTTCTGTCCCAGCTGCTTCTGCCCCATGAGGGTGATAAAATTGTACTGATTTGATGTGGGTAACTGCTTTTTGCATTTTGAAGTGGCGTAAGTGCAATTGATTTGCATGTGCGTTACTTCTGGTAGTATTTAGATGTACAAACCTCCTATAAACGGGTGAAAGAGAAGTGGAGAAAGGAAATGGGGCTATTCAGACAGTGACATATTAGCATCCCTGGATGCTTTATAATTTCGATCTATACGTTAATTATAAATGTGACAATTTTATGCACTAGTGCAAATCTTATGCAACTGAATATATTTTGTCATAAACTGAATGGAGAATTTTGTCGCTATGAGCAATTTTTGCTAAAAATAAGTAAATGGAGAATTTTGTAACTAAATGTATTTATTTAGAAACAAGGGACGTCTGTCTGATTGGGAGGGAGTGGGTGTTTTGAGAAAGAGGTGGCTTGTGAGTCAGAACTCCTTAGATCTATTCTTGTTTCTGCTTCTGATTCATTAGTGGTTGGATCCCAAATCAGTGGAAATTGGGTCAAACTTTCTGTGACCTAAACCTAATCACACTGAAGTCAAATTCATGTGTTAGCTAAAGAGATTCTTAACTTATCTTTCTTACTAAAACACAAGGATTCTGATGTGCTACTTTTTCAGCCCCTCACCTTTGAATGCCTGATGCTGGGCATGCTCTTTCCCTTCTGTAGCTGGTCCATTTTCTTCCTATCATTCAGTCAACATTTTTTTTTTTTTAATAAAATCTGGACCTCTAAATATACCATGAATAGCAATACATACTTAGATATAAATAGTATGCCCAGAACGACATTTCTTTTTTTTTTTGGGGTTTTTTTTTTTTCATTTTTGTGGGAGCATCTCTGAAGCTGATGTCCATTTTGATACTAAAATTCTGATTATTTTTTTTGGTAAAAAGTAATTTTTTCTTTTTTTTTTATAGCTAAGAGGCTTTTTAGACAATGAAAAGATTCCACTGACTGTAAGTAGTAATTCTGTATACTCATTCAGTCTCTTACCCACTTTGACTGTGACTATGTTTGCTGTCTTTCATTTAGGATCACAGGGAAGAGAAGAGCTTCCCTAGGCTATCAAACCCAGTCCCCAGTGTTTACTGAAAGCCATACAATTAAATAACAGACAAGAAAAATCCAGAGACTGTTATTACGGTTCCCAATATGCTTTCCACACCAAACTTTTGACCTATACTGAAAACCCAAAGGCAAAACTATACTGTGTTACAGCAAAAGAACAACAAAAACAACAACAAGAACAAAGTAAATGGTGTTAATGTCTTAGCTCCTTGGAATAGGAGAGAAGAAAGCTTTCAGATAAAGCACTTATTTGGCAAATTTACCTTTTTGGGTGCTCTGCCCAGAGCTGGAAGGGTGTGCGATAACTACAGGGCAATCCTATTTTGCAGAGTGCACCAAGAGCCTGCCTTCTAGCAGCAAGGCAGTATTGAACATTTACCTTTCTTTCTTGAAAGTGATTCCAGTGGGTAGAGGAGGGTAATTTAATGTGGTATACGTCCCATTATTGCAGATGGGAGTTGGTGTGTGTGTATTTCAATTTAGACTCAACAATATGGAAGCAATTCTCAAAGGGCACCATGTTCTTGTTGCATGTATAGTAGAATGCTACTAAACATTAGAATAACTCAGTCAATAGAATGTATAAATAGATATCTCCTTTATCCTTCTGCACAGTTACAATGTGTTTAATGTATTAATTAAAACTTTCAGCAAGAAGAAAAATGAAGCTTGAACACTAATCTGAAAACATCCTTTTTTAACTTGTCAGGAGTGTACTGTACAAAGCGGCTTCCTTAACAACTTAATAAGTAAGTGAGAAACATTGCAGCAGGTAGTGGATCTTCAGTGATAACAGCTCTTGCAAATGATTGATTTAAAAAGAAGTAAAAAAAATTACTTAGTTTAAATCTCTTAACTTGTGAAGACTTAGTTGTTGGTGAGTAAAGAGTAAAGATCTTGTACCTACTCTAGATTAAGCGGGAGAGAGAGGTTTGAAGTTCTGCTTTTAGCTGTATTGCAAAATCAGATTTCTGTTCTTCCAAAAAGGAAATCTGCAGATAGTAATAGGTACTACACATCTAACTACTTTGTGTTCCTGTGAGTGTACATTTCATGAGCTGCATTTGAGCTACATTTAGTTAGAGCTAGAGTAGTTTAAATGTATTTTGAAGTGTTGCAATACGCTGACATTTTAATTGCATTCCCATGAAATGATATGCAGTGGGCAAAATTCTCCTTCCTAGCAGTGTGAAAATGAGGTCACTTCTCTGATACTGTTGTTATTGATGTAATTGAGCAGAATTTATCTCAGCATAAATCTGCAAAACAATTTACTCCTGCACCAGAACTTACCTTCTATCTTGTAGGAGTTAGTATTCAGAGATGATAGCTCACATCAGCGGAATTGTCTGCCATTAATTATTCTCCTTGTTTCATATGCCTACAATTCCTTGCAAAATTAATTTGAGACACAGAGTAGAAATACATTGCTAGCTTTTGAGACTTTTTTGCATGGCTGCAGAGCTCTAGGAACATATATTCTGCATTTCTGAGCTGCCAGTCTTTTTTTTTTTTTTTTCCTTCAGTAGATTTTCTAACATATAACTATTTCCAATCACAAGTCCCATTTCTGGAACTGAATTTCTGTTCATCTGAGAACCTCAAATGAGGATGCATCAAGCAATGAATGGAATAGTGTACTGTTGTAACAGGTAGTGCAAAACATATAAGGCGTCAGCTAACCCTAATACTGTTTGTTAGAACACAGGCTTGACTGTAGGAGACACAGCTCCATATTCCATGAGGATTGGAAAGCCAAGGATAGGGTGAATAAGAATGAAGTGCTTCTACTGATGCATTGCAGAGAGAGTTATGCTCAATAGTCTGCTCTGCTCTCTAGTGTGGGTCACAGAATTATGGTCTCTTGTGAGATAATCATTTGAAAGGTCCTCCATATGTTGTAGTGAGATGACATTACTGACAAGCAGGGGACCAACTGAGGACAGAGGAAGAGAAAGAAACTGCAGTGAAATCCCACTGCATCACCCCACTGTAAACTAACATGGTTTCAAGTTGTCATTGTACTATTTTCTTTTATTTCACCATGCAATACTCAAATGGTACTGAACATGAGGTGGTCATTGTCTTGACAGTTTGTGCCAAATACATTTTTATCCTAGGTTGTGATAGCAATGAGTTAAAGTCCAATATCACTCTTAGGGATAATCAAGACTGCCAGGTAATATATAGGGGAACTGTGTGTCCCTCCTTGCAATGTGGAAGCTTTATGAGAAATCAGGTAATCTCAAAACCAAAATCTCTAAACAGAAGGAACTATCAATTGCCTGGGTGTTTTTGAACAACAATTCATGTTTTCTTCAAACACAAGGGCTATGACCTTCTTGAAAAAGATAATGAGCTAAGGTTCTCCTGTAACTAAATATCTTGAGCAGTTAGGGATTTTTAAGGATCTCTAAGCAACACAAGACTGCAATCAGTACAAGAGATGAAGTACTGTATAGGCTATCAAGATTTGATCTGCTCCTGCTGTTGATGCATTTCCATTAACTTTAGTGAGATTGTGCTCAGTGCTGGTAGACACTTTAGTAGTTTATGACAAATAGGTATGAATTTTCATATCCATCTACAGACTGTAAAGGGAATTATCTGAAATTCATGCAAAAAACAAGCAGGACATTGTATTTAAACTCTTTCTGGGACATTCATATTGAACGTTTAGTAAGTTATTCAGCTAATTCTATTTTCCTCAATGTTAATCTTTGGCAATTATTTATGTTATGTATTAAATACATACCTGACATCATTTCTTTCCTCATCTGATGCTATTTTAGTGTGGTAATTTTTTTAGTTACAGAAATAATTCTGCATTTTGTTCATAAAACTCATTATGAAACATTTGTTACAGCTAACAACATTTTTTTGTTGTTGTTTTTGCCACAGCACATTAAAGATTCAGGACTAAACCTCAAGCTAGTGTAAGCTGATCTGACTTCCAGTGAAGTCAGTCCTTTAACTTTGTGAAGACTTTCAGTCTTAGCCAAAAGAAGAATAAGAAAGTCTGTGTATCCCTTGTTACACGTCTTATTGACCAGACCTATAATTGCACCAGGGAAAAGAATGCTTTAAAAATTCTTTTGTCTGGGTTACAACAGCTTATGAAAAATGTATTTATGGCTATGCTATACATTGTAGAGTGAGTTTCTATATATATATCTGGGGGAGAGTGCAGAGCTAAGCAAAACCGTTTGTTTCAAAAGAGCACTTTAATTGAAACTAAGCAAACTAAAGTGGGAAATTATTTACCCCACAAACTTTGTATCCTATAAAGATGTGGGTACATAAAGCACGCAAGCCTGTTACTTATTAGATTATTTCAGACCTTCACAAGCTGTTTGCTTACTCCAATAGCAACTTGTTGATAATAGGAAGCCCTTTGTGAGAAACGGCCTGAAAAACAATGGAAAGCGTCAGATTTAGCCAAGTGTCTAAGGAAAGTCTTAAAATGACACCCACGCCACGAAGGGAAGACCAAATTTGCTTTTTCTGAAGGGAATTTGTGTTTGTCAGGAAGGGCTCCTGGCGGCTTTGTTTCCAAGCCTTGATGTGTGACCAGGAGCCTTCAGGCCTCCCGTCACCCCTGGCCTTGTTCTGCCACCGCGCTGCCCACCCATACCGACACCGCAGGGGGAAGGGTTTCAGAGGAGCCAGAATCAAAAGCGGAGGGAGGAAAAAAAGTGCTTTTCAGGGTCTGATGTGTGGGAATCAAATGAGAGGCCTAGCTCAAATCCGGTCGCCAGGCAACCATAGTGATATGCTGAGGGAATATCATTAAAGTTGGAAACTAAGCAGCGGCTCTGAATTAGCAAACCTGACCGTTTGCCGTGTGGATGATGCGCCAGAGCCACCTCAACCCCCGAGCTCCGCTTCTGCACGTAGAGGAGGAAAAAAGCAGCTGATTTGTGGAGTTTTTCATAAAAAAGACAATGGCTGTCCAGACATGGAGTTGGTGGTGAAATATGGTAACTGCCAGGCTTGCAGCTGGCCCTCTGACACAAGATTAATAAGTTGCCGTTTCCTAGCCGACCACAACCTAATGGGAACTATCCAGCGTTTTTCCCTGAATTGTGGGTAACAGCCTTCCTGCAAGCTGGCCTACTTTACTGCTCTGCTTTTTGCAGATCGCCAAAAGTGCAGTAAACATCTGTGGCTGCAATGAGGTCAGAGGAGATGGTGTCCGGCAGCTGCCACCTGAGCTGGCCTAGCCTGTCCCCATACACAAAACCTCAGGCCGGTTTTAAACCGCAGCACCGTCCCCTGGGGTGGTGGCCATGGCCATGGGTTAAGCGCTTCAGAAAGTTTTGCTGCAACTGGAGTGAGGAGGGGGTAGTGGGGGGCTGGGTTCGGAAATGACAACGTGACGAGGGAGCGGGAGTGAAACTATTGAATTAGATTTAGGCTGGGCTGAATATTCTCATTGACATGAACAAGCACAGCTTATCTGCTCCTTCCTTCTTGAAAGGTTGAATGAAATTGAATTGCCAACCTCTGTATTTTACCACCGTTTGGCTGAAATGGCTCAGAGGCATACACGATCGCTTAAAAGGAAGCTAGGTTGACTCAAACTGCAAAGCATATGTATGCCTTTCTGACAGCAACATCTCAAACACAGTGTGACATGGCATAACATTTAGAGGTAATTTGATTACAGACACTGTGTAATGCAAATTAGACTTTCCCAAACATGTTAATTTTTCATTACAATAGCTCACCAACACAGTCAAGTTTGCTTTATTTTAAGGTATCTTCGAGCTACGTTTCTATTATATGAAAGCATTGTAATATAATTGTGTGCATTTGCCCACAAATTCTAAAGAGCTAGAAGATCACTGAATCCTCTGGTTTCTGTCTTACTAGGTTTAATTTTAAATGATGATATGATGAAAATCTTGCTTTGGGATGCATAGACATTAGAAGAGAGTAGTCTGAATGTTTCCTCAGGCACAGAGATTTGGAAATAATAAGTTACAACTCAAATTCATAGACTATTCTCAGTAGAAAAAAAAAAGTGAATACATTTGTAAATGTCTTTAAACTTCTCTATGGTCAGTTCATTCATTTAGGGCCACATGCTGCTGAGCTGCAATTAATTAGATATTAATTTTGTTGGTATTTAGGTAAGACTTGTAAGAGTAACTCTGAATGTGAAAGTGCAAAATTTGTGCTTTCTATTTCTGGATTTTCTTCTGTCCTTCTGTGCAACATTAGTGAAATGGGTTTGTTCTTGTCGCAGTTTCCCCAGTTTTACACAGTATATTCAGATTAACAAATGAAAAAGATCACAAAGAAGCTAAATTTGAATGATAAATGTCAGCCTGGGGAGAATATTCTTAAGTTTTGAGCTTCTGTTTTTAGAAATTGCTTTGTGGAGCAATATTATTCTGATGATTCAGAGCTAATGAAACTTTAAGAACTGACAGAGTCCTGCTGATAGGATCTATCTCCCAAGCTAGAGCACAGCATAGCCCCTCACATCCAATGTCTCTCAGATACCAAGCAAAAGACAGTATTGGCAGGTGGTTGCTGTCAATGTGCTATATAATTGGCACTGGAAATCAGTCTGATTTGAGGCAGCATTAAAGTGTCTTACTTGCTGAAATAGGAGAAACTGATGAGAAGTGGAGAGATGGTCTGGCACAGTTAGCTCAAGTTTGATCAACCCAGTTGAGTGCAGCATGCAAACCCAGATCTGAAGTGAAGCAGAACTGAGTGCAAGCAGGGAGAAGCCCAGATGATGAGAGAGAGCACCCTACAGGTGAGAGCACAGTCTGAATATGTAGCCTTTGCTAAAAAGGCAAAGTTTGGGGGAGAGGTGATGTCTTGCATCTGTGCTATAGCTGGAAAAAAAATTTCTATCCTCAACCGTCCATGATTATTTTTTTCCCTTTATATGTGCTAAGGACTCCTTTTTAACACTTGTAAATATGTAAATAAAAGAAATATCTTGGACTCAGTATTAGTGCGGAACCCAAAACATAAATACAAGTGAAAGCTTATATATGGGAAACATTTCCTACACATCAGTTAATCTATCACAGTCTTACATGAATGCTTTAAACTCCTGAAAAATATAAAGTAATTCATGCTGGCTTAGCCCTCTGCTCTGAATGAAAGACAAGAATTAGCTAATTTCAGTTACCTGAGCTTCAAGCTTAGAGCACATGCACAGACAGTTACCATGAATCAGAGGTCATGCAATAACCTCTTTGTATGTGAACATCCCAAGTTTATATGAACCGATCCCACTCAGTCATAATGAGAGAGGACAAGTTGCCTTCGGCTCTGCAGCCACAGAAACATTAGTGCTGTTTGCTGCCTCTGCGTCTTTTTGGGTCAGTATAGCTTTTGCTATTTCTCTGGTTCTTCATATAATCTCCAGCACTTTCAGAGCACAGACATTTCTCTTTTGAGATTTACCTGTCCTGGAGTGAGGAGAGAAGCTTAACAACATGAGTCCCTTTTATTTATAAGAGCATTCCTCTTGACGATCTCTGCCTGTCACAGACATGAGGATTAAATACGGCTCTGTTTTGTACATATTTCTCTCATATGTCCCAGTGATTCTGGACCCTATGGATACTTAAAAAGTAGGGTTTTCAACAGCCTGAGTATTGTAGCCTTTCATTCGCTAATATCTGTCTTATCTTTGTGGCTACAGAAACTCTTCTAATCTGACAACGATGATTTATTTTATATTCTTTGGCCTGAATTACTTGTGACTACCAGATTTTAGGTCTTTTAATGTTGAAATCAAGTAAAGGGACATTAATTTCCAGTTACAGTAATAGTAGATGCTCTGCTGTGCATCTACTTTTAAACAAAACAACACAAAATAATATGTTTTCCTGACCTGGTTTATTATTATTTACTATGTGTTTCCTTTCAACCAAACTCCCCACAAGCCTTTCTGCTTGGTCCTATAGGATCAATTCATCCTTACCACTCCTTAGCATACTTGGCCATTACTACAACAGAAGTATTGCAGTGTTTTCCCCTGGCCACTTCAGCTTTTCTGGTTTCACTGGTTCCTGCAATCAACTGCAGGGCTCTTTTTGTGGAAGGAAGGTGTTGTCTGACTGACTATGGTCCACTGCAAGAAATGCCTCTCCTCAAACTGGGCTAAGAAAACAGCCTTCAGGTGTGAAGGCTGAGCTGGCTGTGCAAAGGAAGAAGCAGCTTGCCTCACTCATGAGTTTTCCAATTATTGTGGTGTTATCTCAGGCCCACGGCAGTGACTTGCTGCTCAGCTGTAAAAATCAACAATCAGTTTGCATCTGTGTCTATCTGCTTGCTGTATGGCAGAAGGAGAAGAAAAGGTGAGGTGCAGAGAGTTCAGGGGTTCTTGATGTTAACGAGAAGCCGATGTGATCTCCTGTGAGTGTTCTTCAATAAGTGATGAATGGGACATGTAAGCACTAGAGCACATCTTCTTGTTACCCATGTGTACCTTTCTTGATATCAGATGTCTGTATTACTACTCCTTCTATTGTTACCTGGGACTGTGATTGTGAACTGAATGTTCTTTATCTATTTAATAGTCTTATATGACTGAGTATCTGGAAAAGTAGAGTCAAGAGACACCATTCTCCTGCAATCCTGAGCCAGTGTGGTTCATTTAGGGGTTAGAATTTATTTTGCATTTTTGTTTCACATAAAGAATCATAGCAGCGCTTTGGGTACTGTTCTGAACCTGTGGGAGGGATATACAGTGAGTGCTAGCTAGTTTGGGTACTGTATAAAGTAGGGTGGACAGGAAAAGAGCTTTCTGATCAGATGCTTTCTGATAGAAGGTAAGAACTCCTTGGTTTTTATTAGTTCTGAAGGTTTCCTGCATACAGTCTAGGATGTCAGTTGCAAAGTGACTCAAATCTTCTGCCTCTATGAATATTTCCACAGTTTTCTATGCCAGGAAAGTCCACAGCTATTTAGTCTAGAACTGAAAAGCTGTCCAGATGATCTTTGTCCCTTTGAAGTATTTTGTTCAGATTTTGAAGTGCCACACAAAAAAATAACTCTTTGCTTTTAGTTCTAATTATTTATTTGTATATGTGTGTGTTATCAGTAGCCCGAGTTCTATCTTTGTCAAAAGTGTGCTAACTTTGAAAAAGCAAACTGTTGAGACAAAGAGAGAGGGTATTAGGCAAAAGAGAGCTGTTGAACTGACTGATTGATTTTTATCTATTCAGCACATATTTTTAACAACTTTAGCACACACATAGCCAGGTCAAGCAGATGACAAGAATGTGGTTCTGCTGAACTATTCTGGGTTTCATGAGCAATTTATTGGACACCTACTTATGAGGAATTACCTCAAGATCAGCTTGCCATTTTCCTACTGCAAGGGTAACAGTAAAAGGTTGATTCTCTTCCTCTTGCTCTTTTTGGCTGTCACTGCAGTATGCCTTGGGTAGTAAGTTTGGAGTTGGGTCTATAAGTAGATGTGATTTAACCCTTAGGTCCATTTTATGCTTGGCTGTCAGTTGGTGACAAAAGGCCAAACACTAACAACCACAATGACTGAACAGCTGGGTCTGCATTCATGACATCTTAAAAACTACTTACATACTGGCCTTTTCATTGCAGTTGATCTCTTTCTATTTGACTGGTATAGTGGCAAAACTAAGATTAGCATCCTCAGGGAATACCCAGGGCTGAGCTTTTCTCCTTTGCTGGAGAAAATATTTTAAGATTTTAATGTTACTGTATAGGCAGCCACTGAAGTAAATGTTCTCTCTAATTCATAAATAGTTCAACATTTCTTTTCTTCAACTGTAATTATGAAAATTTGAAAGGATTTCTTCTGGTCATAGTTCTCATCTATGATTTTCCTTTAAGAAATGCTAGCTGCTCAAACTCATCTGTGTCCTGAACAAGATGGGAGTGAATTCTGTGTATTGGATTCCTGTAGACTCTTATCAAAGAGAAAAAAGATGGATTTGCCTTTGATACAGAATTTAGCCATCAATAACAAACAGGACAGAGGACTGTGCACTAACTTGAAAATTAAAAACATTGTACGTTTGCTGTAGACTTGGTAGAAATGAAATGAAATTTGAGGTAGTGAGATTATTTGTGTGAAACTAATAAATGAAATAAGGTAGCCTGAACAACTTCCATATGTAAGAAAAGAAATCTTTTATGTTTGATTTTATTTTAGGCAAGCAAGTGGTTTTGCTGTCAGCACCACTTGTAGCAGAATAATGAAACTGAATAATTTTAAACAAACCCTCAAATACTCTTTACTTTGTGTTAGGATTATGCAACTGAGAGAGAATAGTAACTTCTTAACAAAAAAAAAAAGAAGGAATATGTGACATTTTGTCTGTCAGCACTGATGAAGTGGAATACACAAGCTTATTTAAAAGTATTATTGAGTTTTACTTCACAATATTAATGAAGGAAAAAGAAATGGCTTGGAATGCAATGAACCCAAATCATCCACAGCAAGGACTATTATAGAATCAGTAAGGAAGTATGTGTGTAAACTGCCTGCAATGAATATCCCATCTTGGTGCGCAACTCCTAAATTGGAAGTGTATACTGAGGAATAATCCCACCAAGCCTGGCAAGCATATGACATTATTTGTGTAAACTGGAAAGGATCAGGCTCTGTGTAGTGATGTGTAGTCTTTTTCCAGTGCTGAAGAATTAATCTGGCTAAATTTCAGCAGCATGGAGGAATTTTAAAATCCAGTCAGTGTTAGGACTTCTGCTGACCTAAATGAGGGAAGAGCTTGGACAGCATTGAAAACCACTGGTTTCTGTGTACATGTTCTCAAATCCTTAATATTGTGTTAAATCAGGCTTTTCAATTTTAAAAATGACTGACTCACTTAACAGACCAGACCAAAACACCTTTGAAACCTGTGAAAAAATCTTCATGGTTTCAGTAAGCTTTGCATCAGTTTTGGAATTAATTTAGTTTTGGCAAAACTTTTTGTGCAAAAACTGTCAGGCAAAGGGGCAATAGAATTAGATGCATTGGTTAGTACCAGTTCTGTTTTTATCTTTGGGGCATTCAGATTGGAATTTGTATTGCCCTGCAATTTAGCGGTAGAGGTTTTCCTGATACAGGTACAGCTGAAATTCAGTGTTTTTTCACTCTACACAGACTTTATATCACTACTGCTGATATTGAGAGACATGCAATCCTTAGACATTCCTTCAGGTAGGTAGATAGATGCTATTGAGGCTGAACTAGGAGTTCTACCTGCCCTTTTTCTCATGGGATGCTTCCAAAATAATACAAACAAACCTGTTGTTATTCTTGGTTTTGCTACCTATGAAATTCGGTATCAAGCTGGAACAGATCCAGTTTCATCTAAACCAACAGGCACACTATGATGCTACTTAGGTGACCTTTGGAAAACAGTGTGAATAGAACCAGAGACTGCCAAAACTCCCCACTCCAATCTCTACAGGTAAAGAGCACACCAAGGACAATTGCTTAATATTGAGCAGATGCAGTTGTTTGTATTGGAATTACATTACTGTGTATTCATGCAACTTTCCCAAAAGAGAGACATTTTCTTCCTTGTGTTGTGTTTAAATATTTTCCAGTTAGTAATCTCATAATACTCTTGACAAAAGGAAATAATTTCATAGCAGAATAGACACATACTGGAGATATCATGTCTTTCCTGAGGACTGGTTCTTCATTAGTGCCACAGTGGAATTCAATATTGCTAACAAAGCAGAATGTGCCCATGATATTAATGTAGTGTGATCGGCCCCTTGGATGAGGGAATAATTCATAGACATGCACTGACAAGGTTTTGACTGAGCTCTGCTCACCCTTGTAAAGGAAGACAGGGCTGTTGTTTTGGGGTTCAGTCCTGGCCCTTCTGAAGGTATGAGGATTATATTGTCTCTTTGAGGTGTGTAACAATGAGAGAGCACTGTCTCTTCCTGACAGGCCCTGTGCTATGCCTCTGTTAGAAAACAGAGCACAGAGGTCTATCAAAAAGCCCACTGTGCCTGGAAATATCAGACAATGAAAAACTGAATTAATAGAATCTGACACAGTTTTACTGAAGCAGCCTGTTTTCTGTTTTCCTTGCTTAAATATATTTCTCCTTCTCTCATAAACAAGTTACTTGGTGCTATTTTCAGAAACAGAAAAGTTGCAAAACAAAACCAAAAACCTTGAAGATATTTGGTTAAGGATTTTTTTTCCCCCCATTTAATTCTGTTTAACAAACCCCACGATTCTACACTAAACGTCAGACAGTCTGAAGTGCTGCTGGCAGAGTTAAGAAAGTGGTTTTCTGACAAAAGAAGGCAGGTTGTCTTTGACTATCCATTTGAACACGCAGACCTGCTTGCAAGCCCAAACTTGAATTCTTGTCCAAATTTTGGGAGTGTTTGGATTCTACTTTTTGGGATGACCTTGAATTGACACATGTATTGGTAGTTAAGTGTGTACCTACATCTGTCTTTCCATGTAAAATACCGGGGCTGCTTGAAGCTACAGTTTTCTTCTTGAATTGCAAACTATCTTACTTCTACATAAATAGTTGAGTTTCTTATTCCAGAAACGTATTTGCCCCAGATGAATGCTTAGTTGCATTCAGTCTGTAGGCTTGTGGCCTCCATTTTGAGATGCAGGTCTAGGGAAAGGGCATTTACTCAGTTTTCCACACTCAGCAGGTACTGTCTCTGGTGACACTCCAAATCCTCTGACGTCTAGTGATGTTTTGCTATTGACTTCAGTCTGGCTAGTTTCTTTCCTGTCTCACATTCTCGCATTGCTCAAAGTGCTGCTCATCTGGAAAGGGAGGGGGCAAAGGCTCCCTTTCTTGTTTTGGATTCTGTGTGTTTCTAAGGTATGTTCTCAGTCTGGATTAAGTGAGTTATGAACTGTTGTACAGCATGGAACCTCTGTGACACCATGTGTGGAGGATCTGTCCTCAAGTATCCTCTTTTCCATCTCCAGCAACCCCCTGCAAACAGAGTCTGGAAGCCAAAGCGACATCCGCCAGTCAGATGAGACAGGGAATCCTGTAGCAATAGTAGTAGAGTAATTATGGTAAGCCTTTAACTAGCTGCAGTGAGCATTTTACATTCCTAAATCTGCCATAATGCAAAATAATCTGTTTATATTAGGAAAGACATTGCATTCTGCTCACTCATTGCTTACCAAGCTTGTCTGCACAGGGCTAGGTTTCCATAACCCAGAATAAGATAACATTCAACTGCCAAAATCTTGGGACCCAACTTCTTTTTTAAAATATTACCCCAGATGCACTTTCTTCATAGCCAAAGTGTCTGGTATTGCTCCTATAATGAAGAGTCATAGTGAGATATTATGGAGCTTGGTGCTCATTGTACGGGTCACAGGATCTCCTCTCAGCTGCTGGACTCTCTTCCCAATTAACACATCTAGCCTTGAAGCTGTTTTCCTGAGCAGCACTTGATAGAGTTCAGACATTCCGGCCCCATAGGCAACCTCCTAACCCTGCTTTGCTGCCGTTTTGTCTACAGCTGATAAGTGACTTTTGTTGATGTCCATTGCTATCTGACATAGGAGGCCTCCTAGTGAGGAACACCTCTGCCTTTCTCCCAGCCCTGCTTCAAAGACACCGTTTTAGTAGGCTACTGTTCCGTCTGATGGATGGAATCCAGGATAGCAGGGCAGTTTTAGTAATTTCAATAAATTTATTTTTCAGTTAAATTTAGCAATACTTTTTCGCTAATGAAGTACTTGTGTAGTTCCAAGCACAGTGCAGGAATTTAGTGGGGCTCTACAATCATGAGCTTGCCTCTAACTGCAATTACAGATTGCTGAATTCTTCTCTGGTTAAAGGGAGCTGGATTGCACCCTAAATGAGATGACAAGTTTCAAGAGCTTTCAGAAATCAAATTAAAAGGCTCAAGAAACTGGATATTAGTATGAACCACATAGTTTCAAAAACACCCAAAACACTTCAATGTTGGGGTTTTTTTGTTACATTTTTTTAATATTACAAATGTGTTTCTTGCTGTCTCCTGTATGTAACAGGGTAATAAATGTGTGAACAGCTTTAAGCTTGTGACTAGCTCCATTGAAGGGTTAAATTTTTGTGCATTCTTAAGTTCTCTGTATGCGATTGCCATTCCAGAGCCCAATCCTGCATTCCTCAGCGGCCAAATTTCCCCTGGAAGTCAGTGGGAAGTTTTCAGGTGCACAGCAATGGACTACAAAGCGAAGAGTTTCTTGAGAAAGAGGGGACCCACCATATTCAAACTAAAAACTAGACAACTCTAAAGTGACCTCAGTGCTCTCTCTCAGCCAGAAGCATTGAAAGAAAGCCTTCACTTGTGTTTAGCCTCTAACACTGAACGGAACAGGCATTGCATACCCATCAAAGAAAACACTTTAAACACCCTGAATATGAAATGTTAAAATCTTTTGCATCTTTCTTTCAGTAAGGCACATTTATTTTAATAAATGTAGTTAGGCAATTACCACAGGTTGGTTGCAAGCAACATTTCTTTGGAAGAAATGCATAGTTCCCTTCTATTTCTCTCCATTTTCCCTCTGTGATTCTCGATTTCATCTCTTCCCCTAACCTCATTTGGGTAGGGTGCCTGTGAGCAGCACTGAATACAAAGAAAGGAAGCAGCCCAAGTGTAAGTTTCCTTTGCCTTATGCCCCATATTATTCCTTATTTGTTGTGCTAATTCAGAAGTGTAATTCCCAAATACAGCCTCCTTGAATTGTTTTGATGAGAACTGCTAACTTGGTACAGACTATTTTTAATGAGCTCTACAGGCTAAAGAGTCAGAACTTTATGGTGTGAAGGCTCCATGTACTAGCTGTTTAATAACACATCAGATTATAGAAGTCCCACTACTATAAAAAAAATAATTTCTACGATGCCATTAAAATTCGTTTCTCAAACCACAGAACAGCCTGTGCAGAGTGTGAAAGTTAAACAACCAGGCCACTCTTGTCCTTTGTCCCTGGTGCCTTTTGGTGATGATGTGGCAGTGCCCTCTAGTGAAAAATCTCGACAAGTATTTTATAGAGCACAATGCAGGACTTTGTTCCAGTTTCTGATGAGTCTTTCTTTGGACTCTATTTTGGGACAAAATTGATTTATGTCTAAATATTTCCAAAGCTAACAGCTAGTGAAGGCATTACAGTCCAAAAAATAATACCTGTTTCCATACCTTTCAGAATCAGTGGGTGTTTTTTTCACCTTTCAACTACTGTATTAACAAATGAGCCATGGTTAAGCATTTCAAAGAGGCAGAATTTTTATTTTTACTCTTATGCATTACTTGTGCCAGCAGGGTTTTGCATGGCTGAAGCCTTACAAAGTCAGTAGTTGGAGGCTCCCTCAGTTCCCAGGGAATGCAGTACTGAAGCTCTCATTAGACTTCCACAGGAGCAGGATTGGGTTCACTGAATAGTCATACAGAATTAAAAGATAAACAGTCAGACTGAAATGTTACCAAAACTTTTAGCTTCCTCTGCTTAGGAAAGTGAAGAATTTGGAAATATTCAGAAAAGAAAAGAAAAAAAAGGAGAGAGAAAGGTATCATATATTAGCTGTAGAAAATTTCAGAAAGTGCACAAAATATGTACACTTTTGTTGCTATCAAAAAATATTTTCTCTCTGTGTCCTCCTACAGGCATTTTATTGCCTTCTTGTGACCATAGCAATAACATATTAGGATATGACCAAACCAATGACCCACAGTATTCAGACATGGACTTGCTACAGTTTACCTACACTGTACAGGGAGCTTGTGCATTCTGTAGTACACGTATTTTCCCCTTGTATTCTGTAATTAAAGTAGATCTACCATTGCTATTCCTGTAGTTTGTGGTCAAAGTCCTCCTGCTGTTACTGTTACTTATAGTGAAAGAGCACTAAGGATCCAAACTCAGAGGCAGATGTGCTCAATGCTGTACAAATACGAAAAGACCTCTGAAGCAGAGACTATAAAATCAGTCTTTCTCCTGAATATTTTGTTGCTTTTGAATATCAAGCTTCCTGTGACATAAACAAACAAAAAAGGCATCCTGTTAACTAATGCATTAAAGAGATTAGATGCTGTATTTCTTCTGTGATGGGGAGGGGGGTTAAAGGGGAAGTGATGCTATTGACCTATATAAGTGCTATTCAAAGTGAGCAAAAGTTAGCCTAAGAAAAGCTGAAATGTTCTGCGTGATCCTCTTCACATGGAAAGGTCAGGAGGTGGGGAGAGAAAATCAGGAAAAAAAGATGTGATTAAAATGAGGTTTTATTTTTGTTTCAGGTTAGGGGAGTGGGAGCTGATTGAACAATTTAGGCATGAGAGCAGAGTAAGAGATGTATCCCTCAGTGCCAGGGTTATACATGTAACCCAAAGACCCTTTTTATTTAAAAAAGCTATTGCTTGTGATCTTTTCCAAAGAAGGAATCAATAAATGTCCACCAAAGTTGCTCTTTTGGTCAAAATGATAAATGAACATCGAAGGGATATAAATCAGTAGCAACCAACACAGTGATGTTGAAAGTCAACAAGAAAATGAATAAGAGCAAAGCAACACTGATACCTTTTGGGCTCTGTAGCTGCTGCTGACGCTCTCAGAAATTACCCAAATATTTGGCATGGAATTAAAAAAGGTTGGCTGTTATTCATTGCCTTCCATGCCCTGCCCCATCCCCCCATCCTCATCCCTGTCCCCCCACCCCAACTAAATCCAAAAAGTCAAGTCCTCTGTTTCTCCATCAACATCTGTAGTTAGTATCTCCACTAAGCCTTCGAGAGAATCACCAATGTCCACCCTATGCAGCATCTAGAGCCAGCCCTATACTGGGCAAGACAGGGGGCTGGAGTGGGCACCAGTATCCTCTGCTCAGGGAGCACTGTTGAGACTCGTACTTGGCTGCTGAGCTAGGAATGGTCCTGGTAGTCCACAGAGTCTGTGCCACTACCAAATGCAGCAAAGGCAGGGCAAGGCACATCACTTTCCTGTGCACCACTACCCAGAGTAATAAATACAAACTCTGTGTTTCTCCTGGCTTGCAATACCTTAGCTAACTTCTGGTAAAAACATGCTGATTTTCATGCTATAGATGTAAACCCCAAAATTATGTAAGTTGTTTTATTCCTTTGCTCTTGCAACTTTTTAAAAAGTAATCTGAATTTCCAGCCAGGCTTTCGTTTAAAATAACCCTCTCATTCAAAACCTCACCTGTAACTTTATCCCAGTGGTAACTCTTACCTGCCATACTAGCCCTAGGCCCTTGTAGCACTTGACATCATCTTTTGGACAGGTTACAGAGCCTATTGAGGCAGTTGTTAGAAGCAGATTTACTTCGCAATGTGGAGCCAACCACAGAAGAAAATTAGTGCATTTATCTGTCAGCATTAGGCTAGATTATCAATCCAGTGCACTAGTCACAGGATCTGGTTTTCTTTCTCTGGGGAAGTGAAACTGATACAGTGGTAGGCAGTAAAGGTGTCAATTATAAACAGGACATTAGCATGAGAAAGTAGACAAATAGCTAGTTTTAGGCAACTGTACTTTTTCAAGTTTAAATATAGACTTGAAAGGTAGATTTTTTTTTTTCTCAAAACCAGACTTTTTGAAAAAGAACATGAAAACTTTTTTCTCCAAACCTGTTAGCTTTGTTTTCCATTCAAAGGAAATGGTTGATTCTAAGGAAAAAAAAATTAAAAAGGGAAAAACACACTCTTCCTCTTTTTTTACAAAAATAATTGTGGCAGTGAATTTGAAGATTCTGCAAAGACCACAGTGTATTGCCAACTTGTAAGGTTGGAGCAGGCAAGATCCTGTATGACACTGAGCAAATAATTTGCAGTAAATTATTTACTGTGAAAATTAGGTAATTTTCCTGGTCAGTTAGTCCATGAGCAGACTGGAACCTTTTCAACCAATAAGACTGCCATAGCACCTAGATGTCCTCAGCCTGAATCACTGCTCTGTTTGAGAGATGCTGAATGAATATCCTTCATGAAGTAGCTCCATTACGTACTCACCCAGGTGCCAAACACTGTTGACTGCTTCTCAGTTCTCTGGGGGGTTTATAAAGACTTTGTCCTGGGGAACAGCAGGCTGACTTTGGTAATTGCTGTGCCTTAGGGTTTTTTGCCATACCTGCAAAGTATTCTATTACCATGTCCAACCAACCTGTTGCTCTTCCCATTATCCACCCATACATAAACATGCCTCATGAAAAAATGAGACAGTTGCTCCCTGCAACTGTGTTGCATTCTTTATGGATGAGGATGAACTGTGAGGGCTTGGATTTTATATAACAAGTAATGAATAGTGATCCTTTGTCCCCAAGCCCCCTCTTGTCCCTAAAAAGGGTGCTCAACCCTTTTAGGGTTTTGAACAGTCACATATAGGAAGCATTTTGTTTACTTTTTTGTGAGTCTTGGTAGAGTGGCTGCTGACAAGTGCCACCAAAAGGCTGCCTTGAGTCAGCTGGTGTCAGAGGTTGGGATCAGTCCTTTGCCCAGGTACGTGCTCTGCTGCTTCTAGTGCTATGGTTTAATCTCTCCTGAGTGCAAACAGATTTTTGTCTCGGGCAGCCCCCTGCCAGCAGGGTTTGTAAACAAGGCTGCTGTTTTTCAAAATATACTAAAAATAAACAAACCCCAAAGAAGCTGAAAAGAAAACGAAGACAGATATTTCAGAGCACAATGCTGGGTGTCCAGTTCCCATGGAGTTTGAAAGGGAGTTGAAGTCTTTACTCCTTTTGTCCTTCTTCCTTATCTAATATTTTAGGAAAGCTAAAACTTGCCCATATATTTCTATGTCCTTTCTGTTTATAAAGGCTTGTTCTGATTACTGGTACTAAAATAGTAACCACACTAAAATGTGAACCTCAAGAAATACCACTTAATCTCAACAGGGAATATATATTGGGAAAGACTTTTCCACTGCTGGCTTAAGTACTTAAGGGCTTTCCTGTACAGAATATATCAGTCCTTGTTTATTCTGATTTAACATTTACCATACAACAGTACCTGAGTATGAGGTCTAAATTCACCTGCCAGGAATAACTGGGACACCTAAACCTGGTAGCTTGCAGTTACTATAAAGCAGAAGCAAATTCATGTTTAAATTTCTGCCATAATTGTGCCTGATGAAAAATCATTAATCCTTGTTTTGCTTTTTTCACTATTGGTACAAGTGCCCTAGTTAACATTAGTCACATGTAACACAACGGTAGGGCCAGACCCCAGCTTCTGCAGGGCTCTTGAAAGATGTTCTTCTTTAAATCTGCTTTTTCCTCAAATGATGCCATGAAAATATATTTTCACGGTCCATTTTCCTACTGTACTCCTGGTGGCAGAGAGGACAGAACATGAGTGTTTTTATAAGGGAAATGTTTGCTCTGCACAAGATAGCAGTGCTGTGGCACATGCTGCCCACGCTCCTGGTGCTTAGGCTGTTGCCTGCTCACCACCTGCCCTCTGCCTTCCCAGCCATTAAATTGGAAACTGCTGTTAAATTGCCTCTGGTGCAAATTCAGAGTGTTCCACCCTGTTGCTGTATGTTGCATGCAAGTATTGTTTCACAGGCTGATCATCCTTTTCCCTCCCCTGCAACAGGCAAATTGGGCTGTGATGTGCAGACAAGCACAGGTCAAGGCTGCTCTGTCTGTAGCTGTAATTTCTGGGTTGTGTGACTGTTCAGAGGTGCATATGCCCTAAAATTATTGCTCCTAAAGAATTAGTGGGAAGACTGAATTGTCTCAGCATCTGAGGCTGATTCTGTGGACTGCAACAAGAGCTAAGAGCTGTGGATAAGAGAGGAGAAAGGGAGGGTGGAAGGACCTTTGGCATGAGAACAGGGATGCTGCTTACAACAGAAGAGGGGTAGGAAGCCTGAGGGACTGGAAATAATGAATTTAATTTATATCAGGCTGGGGTGCTTGGGTCAAATTGCAGAAGAGCAAGTAAGTTATCTGTGTGCAGGCAGGCAATGAGCCTCTTAGGTAGGTAGCTCCAACTAGGCTTTGGAAGACAAGCAGGTCAATGGGCCACGAATGAGTGCATCTCTGGGATGTGTTGTCTCTCTGTGAACATCCCACTTCAGTGGAGGATTCCTGTGCCTCATTGTTATGTTCTTGTTATGAAGGCTCCCTCAATTTAGATACATGTCCCTACAGATGCAGCCTGCTGATGCTGGAAAATAGCCTGAGGCAAACTGTGGATTTTTACCTGTGTCTGCTATGACTTCTTATTTCTATGGGAAATTCCCTACCTGTCAGGCCGCTCATGAGCCATGTACATGTTTGGGCAGAGGTAGAGATTCAAAGTTTTACTTTCAGGGCCTTAGAAAACCTTCTGGACATCAGCAGACTCTGACAGCTTGTGGAAGACCTCTTAATGTTCATTTTTGTGCCAGAGGAATAGCGTTCAGTGTTACCAAGCTCTTCATAGTTTTTTCAAATGGGAAAGGGTGATACTTTGAAGGAAGAAGTTGTCTCTGCTTTTGAAAATAGAATAGACAAATGAGTTTGATGCAAGATTTTGTTAGGCAAAAGACTACCAATGGTGAAGGGTAATGAGATCCCTGCCTGTTACTGAATACTGCTGCAGTAAAATATAAGAAAGGGAAGCAGCCTTGATAAGACACAAGGGACCCTATCCTCATGGAGCTTTGGAGGAAGTGGGGAAATACTTCCATCTTGCTGGACAGGGTTTTTCAGATGGCTTGATCCATCCAAGAAAGAAAGCCCTGTAGAACAACTTCAGTTGAATCGGTGCACCTTTCTTAGTTTCCCTCCTTCACCTGCTGAATCTGCCCAGTATCTGTCACTGTCCCAGTAACAAAACAGCTGGAAAGCAAAGCAGAAGGCCTGACAGCTTTACCCTCAACAAGCTGCTAGCAGAGTTGGTACAAACTCTTCATATAAAATTACTGCATTTTCATTTGCCTACACTGTGCATTTTACAGGTAATTAATATATGTATTTGGCAGCATCATTAGATAGGGAGCTAAGCTGGAGTGGTTTTGCTCTTTTCCCTAGTGGGCAACTCAGGATCACTTTGATGAAATCAGGGGCCTGGGGACTTCTTGCTGTTCTACAGAACTGCAATTCAGTGAGTCACTGTTTTTCACCAATTTGTATCCCTCAATCTCTTAACATTCTAGAAGTGTTCCTTAACTTGTTTTCACTTGTTTTTCTTCATCAGCAAGTGAGATCTGTACCAGGAATAGATTCAGGGAATTCTCATCCAATTGGGCAAATTCTTTGCTCACTCCCTCTTAAATGAAGCTATTTCCATTAGAAAAGACTATTTGTGTTGAGTAAGCTTTGCCCAAATGTAATACCAGCATTCATCATTTCAATCTCTAAATCTGAGAAGCAAAAATTTTACATATTCCATCTGCTGAAGCACTGTCTGGAGTTTCTGAGTAGTTGGAAAATCAGGCTGAAAATCTTCATCAGAAATTCTCCATTGCCTGTAAAACATAAATATAAGAGACTGCAATATGATTGCAAAGGGCAGATCTGATGACCTAGAATTTTAAGACATGAATAAATGACTGAGAACAGTAATTGATAAAGGCAATAAGCAGAATTCCAGGATACTGAAACATCTTTACTGAGGATGCTGCAGACTTCTAATTTGCTCACTGACAGTTCGTGTTTCGGTTTTCTCACAGTCCTGTTGCTTGGACTTTGCAGACCTGACTACTAAAGGTGTTTGAAAACTGGTTTAGGGAGTTAGCAACAGTGTCCACGTTCACTAGGTGTAAAGGGGGAGCAGGCTACAGAAAAAGTGAATTTTTTTTCTTTATTCAACTTTCAAGTTGGGCAAAAACCATCAAATAATGCATCTTTATTAACAGGTTTGTTTCTTACTGTCTCTGAACTTGAAATTTGCACCTGCTGACAATTTGTCTGCAGGTGCATTGGAGGAAGGGGAGATATGTGGCATTGCAGTGGAGCCCTGAGGGATGGTAGGAATAAGAGATATCATGTGTCTCTCCATCCCCAAAGGAAGGAATCCTCCACTATAAATTGACATACAGGTGGTTGTGCTAATGATAGAGGTGAGAGCTAGGATGATTTTTTGTATAATATTACATACCAAATGCCTGTAGATCTATAAATAGGATAATATTTACTCAGTGAATGGCTAAAATGTCAGTAGTTTCCCTAGTTTTTGCAAAGCTAGCAGCTCCACTCTGGTGATGGATTTTGTTTTATTGTACTAGGGGAGCCTAAGAGAATTATATCACAGACAAAATGTTGTGAACGGGCTGCTGACTGTAAAGATGATAAAAGAAATTCAAGGAGGGAGGAAGGAAACTGCTTCTCCTGCTTGCCTTTTATTTTTTCCTTTCCTATTTTTCTTTGGTATAGACGACAGGCAATCATTTACATGAATCTCTCCATTATAGACCAAAATAACAGTGCAGTTTTCATTAACAAAAAGACTACCTCTTTCTTCTTCGTTTGTGTTGTCAAGATACTTTAGCTGAAACATGCAGTGATTTCCAACACTTACCCTAGTTGTCACACTGAGAGTGAAATAATGGCTGACATTAGGAAGATTATTTCTCAGCAATAAAATTACCTTTCACAACATATTTCTATCTAAGTGGAAGTGATGGAAAATCATAGATTCTATTTTCAAATTGAGAGAGAGAAAGATGAAAATGAAATCAACAGGATTTCCTTTCAGTTGCACAAGTAGTGAGTGCAGGCAAGCCAAAGATGCTGCCAAAAAAAATCTGGTGGGAGCATCTTCCCAGACCTGTATTTATTCATTGAGCCACTTGTTTGAGACCAGGGGAATTGTGTGAAATGTTTTCTGCACACAGTTTAAAAGTGGAGGTTAATTAACTGGGATCCCAATCCCTCTGTCACTTTTGTCATCAACTCTTGGATCTCAAGAACCAAGACTGAGCTCTTACTCATATTTGGTAAGGAGTTTGTGAACTTTTTTTTGGTGCAACTCTAGCCAGATATGACAGAAATGGGGTAAGATTTTTTTTTTTTCTGTAGAAACTGATGCTCCCAGAAATGTACAATTTCAGTCATAGTTCTGGTGAAACTTGGCTTCTCTGTGCATGGAGCTGCATTTGAATGGAGTTCAGAGAATCTGAAACTATTTGAATCAAAAGAAAAAAATGTTCATATGATCTCTGCTTAAATTTAACTACCAGATTAAGACTGCCTATAAAACTGAGTTTCTAAAGAAAAAGTGAAAGGGAATGAAAGATAGCTTTATAAATACAATTGCATCTTCTGTCATCGGGCAGGCATCCAGCAAACCACTGGATTGTGACTTTGTTAATAGGTTGCTTAACTGTAAATGTCAGCAAGTGAAAGGAATGGAATGGTGACTCCCTGTCTCCCTTTGAGTGAGAGTAAAATCAGGCCTTCAGGAGTGTCCATGCAGTTGACTTTTGACTTTTTCAGTAAATAAACCTGTTGCTAAAATAAAATCAAATCATGCTTTCTCAAGATCTTCGCCCCTCTGATTTTAGCTTTTCAAAGACCTATTTTTAGATCTCTCTTTTCTGCCAGTGCTGCTCCTGAGCTATTGTTCCCCTGACTCAGGGATGGTTGAAGCAGCTGGCAGAGAATTCCAGCTAGGTTGGAAATGCACACAAACATGCTCATCTACAAAGAGATTTTAGTTCTCATAGTGTTAACTGCCCCTTCCCTGCACTCCTCTCCCCCTACTCCACCCCCACCTGCCACAGGCTCGACCCAGATCACATTAGAGTCCCAGAGCACAGGGAATGGTTCTCATCTATCCGTCACCAAGGAGGCAGACAGGACGGGGAAACAACAAGTCATTTGTACCTGATGAGGAGGACACTCCTGGGAAACAAACAGATGAGCCACCACATGAATCTGAGCTATTCTCTGAGGTAAACAGAACTGCATGAGAAACACACAAATTATCAGGGGCATCATGCTTAACTCCCTCGTTTCAAGCTGCTGGGCGGACTGTGGGCCTGAAACTCTAGATTGTCCCAATATCTGATTGTGAGAAAGTTAACCCTCTAAAAGCATCAAGGGAGGGGGAGGAAATCCCAGACCCCAGGCTTCTGGAGCAGTGTTGTTCAGCCTGCAGCCCTTGCTCATGTTCAGTTGTCTGTGCCACCACAAACCATCCTGGGAGGCAGCCCTGTGTCAGTCATGGGGGCATAGGCTGCAGGAGCAGCTCAGGGCTTGCAGTGTGGTTTGCAGAGGATACAGATTTTTCCCTTTGGGGCCACTTCTGGTGAAATGTATTTCAAACCTGAGCCGACTTTTGCTGCTGTAACACTCTAATACTAGTGGGCCATATTAAATAGTGAGGTCCCTTGCTTAAAACACAGCATTTGTAGTATGGTGCAATCACTAAGAACTCTGATAGTGACGCAGAGCAGTGGTTGCGATAGGCTGTGTGTAGAGCAACTCTTGATCTGCCTGCTCCAGTGGGTTTGAGGGTCTTACTCCAGTTCCCATTTTGTAAATGTTATCTCGTTCTAGTTGAAGGGAGTCACACAAATTTATATTGTAGTAGGCCTAAACTTTCCAGTAAGGCGTGTAGGACAACTTGCAGGAAGGGAATCCAAGACGTCACTGCAGCCTGCCACTGCCTTTGAGATATCATTGCACTGGGCAGCTAGAGGCTGTGCAAAGCTTTGTGGCATGTTCACATGGATAATGTAATAATTTATATCTGTTTTATGACTAGAAATTGAATTGGAGAGAGATTTCGTCAGTGATTTGTCTGAAGTCATACTAGGATCCAATGGTGAACTGAGGAATTAAACCCAGAGTTCAACCCTTTTAATCACAAGGTCATTCTTCCATTCTGTTAGGTAGCAAAACAAGAGTTTTAATTTGGTGCTTAATATTTAAAAAGAGATGGCTGTGAATCCCAGACAAAGAGGCAAATAAGTGTAGTGGTTAAAACAAATTAGAGAAAGAAAAGATATCCTGCTGGAGCTGAGTTCAGAAGTCTGGCAAGAAGAAGGGTCTTGTGATAAAGCATGACTTTAAATGTAGGTCACTTTGGAGAGCCAGGTGATTTCTGAACACAACACTTAGCAAAAGTCCTTCTGCTTTTGGTGGATTTACAGTAACATAACTCAGAGGAGATAAAGGCTCTAATTTTGACATTTTCTTTCTTATTTTTTCTCCAGTGACAAGTATTGTTCTTTTCCTTTTCTTTCTATTCCTTCTCCTTGTTCTTCCATTGGAAAGTGATTATCCTCTGTTGTGAAGGGATTACTGACAACAAGTGATGCGCTTTGAGTGAAGTGTTAGGAATACCTTTTCACACTTGGGAATTATAAAATGGGAGGGTACTAGTATGTTGTCATTGTACCCTAACATATAAAGTGCCAAAGAATACTCCATATTATTTCAGGTTTTTTTACTAAACAGTGGAACAATATGGAAACATATAGTTCTATTCAGACGTACAATAATATATATTAAATATGTATTTTAAAATGCTGATTCAAGTGCTAAAAATTATGTTGAAGTCAGATCAGCAGTTTTGCACTATGACACTGACTTGTGATGTTTCTGAGAATATGAACTGAGTAAGGACAGTTTGTCTGGTTGGGTAGTGAGCCATGTACAGCCAGTTCCTTTTGGAATCTGCAGGTATGATTCCACTGCCTTCATTAGAGTTGATTCATGAACATTAGTGGGGAAAAAATGTCTTTTACTATCTAAAGAACTGTATTTGTGACTCAATGTTCTCTGTGAAACATGTTAAGCTTCTTTTTATTACATGTTGTGTTGCTAAATCATGTGTGTTTACCTCTCTGACATATGAACAAATAATTAGTTTTTATGAAAGCTGTTTCTTTTAATTCTGTCCTTACTCTGGGTAGTGAACTTTTGAATACAACCCCATGTCACATTTTTATCACCAATGCCACTTTACTCCAGGACACCAACTAACATTTTGTGTACAGGGCAGCAGCTATAAATTAGCAAGTCTTCATAGTGGAAGTGTTAGTATTTTGGTAAACAGAAACACCTATCAGTTCATTATCAGATTAGAAGATACTTGAATGAAAGAGGGTTAATTATATGTGCTTTCTTACTATTTTTGAGAAAATGGGGATAGAAGGAGGAAGACCAGTTTCTCTGGTTGTAATTTGAAGATATTATCACAGCCATAGGGAATAAGGAATCACAGTCAAAACGACAGTGGAAAATTTTAGACAGAAACTTAACCTCATGCAAAAGCCAGTTGCATAAACTTCTCCGTTCTTGCGTCATCAAGAACAAATGCTCCAGAATCTGTTTCTGCTCATCTGTTCTGGGCATTCAGTGTACCTCCTAGTCACGCTCTTCTGCTTTTGATCTACTTAGTGGTATGATTTCCATGGGGTTTTCTTTATAAATAATGTTTTAGTAAACACATTCTCACTGAATTGGAGGTGTGTTTCTGGTAGGAGGGTGTATTAGTCAATGCGCACATGATAGAAACTCTGCACAATAGGTGAAAAGGATAAGTTTGTTTAGTCCTCTTTCAGAGTTGTGCATCTCTCTAATGCCACCTTTCCTGTCTGAGTCAGGGTATTGTCTCTTTTGCCTGTAAACTCTAGGGTCAAGTTGAGGTAAAATTCTGATGGGATGTGAAAGAGGGCAGTTCAACCATCTGATGGGAACTTTTGTGTACGGTATCATTTAGAGGTCATCTTTTCATCCCATCAGATTTTCATAGGTTGCTTCATTAAAAATTAAGACTCAACCACATTACAAAACAGAGTGGCAGGCTGCTTGAAACTTCTATCAATAACGTATCAGCTCATCTATTCTGATTTCTTCCAAATACTCCCTTTGTTATTTTTAGCACAAAAGAGTGTGCATCTAAATACCAGGCTCTGTAAAGGGGAATAAAACTTCACTCATTGCCACGCTTAGCTAAACAGTGTCAAACATGAAACAACCTTTTGCTTACATAGAGCTTTTCAGCTAAAGGGGGAAGGTTTCCATTCCATGAATGCTTGTTTTTGTACCAGGCAAGATGAGCAATTTTTTTAAGCCCTCATTAACCAACAAAAGATATAGCTGTATTCAAGGATTCCTCTGGTCATGTCAGTAACATGACTAATTCTTTCTTGGTGTTAGCTTATGGGCAAAGAGCTGAGTAGTGGTCATGCTCACTGTGCTTGAGAAATTGCCAATGGAGAGTGTTGTTTAGAAGTCACAGTAATCCCCTGAACTCCTTGGAGTACAAGTAGAAATATTTTCTTTTTAATTTATTTTAACTTTGTTTCAGCCAGCTTAGAGGCAGGCCTGACATATGATGTCTTCTAGATGCTTTCAGGGTAATTTGTTCTGCAGAGAATGCAAAGGTTCTAAGGTCTGCCTTATGCAGGTTGGTGTAATGTGTGCTATGGAGTGTGGCTGTGCAAGGGCAGATGGAGATCCAGGAGGAAGAAAGATGCAGTACTTAGAGCGTGGCTTTCAGTTTCCAAGGTGTAGCACTGCCTGTACTGGAGTTTTATGTAATCCTGGACTTTTCACTTGGCTTTGTGTCTGTAATGTGGGATAACAGCATTTCCTCCCTTCCACATCCTGCTCCCTGCAATTTAATGACCTGAATGGAAACAGGCAGAGGAGAAACCGCTCTTTTCTTATGGATTTTCTCTGAGATGTCTCTGCTGCAGTGCATGTTGGTGAACCAGTGCATTACAACAGAGATTTCTCTGTTCTTCAGTCTCCATCACTCGAGATCTCTCTCTGAGAAGGTTTTCTTCAGTACTGGCTGGTGCGAGATGTAAATTTCTTTCTTTGAAAATGGTAGCTTTCAATCTCTATCCAAGGTGACTTTTTGCAGCCAGAGAATTCTTCATCTTGAATTCATTACAAAAGTAAGGCAGACAGAGAAAATTCTTGTCCACAGAAAAAAAGCAATCTCCACTAAATCCTGGGGTGAAGGGAAAACCATCCTATATATTAAATAGCAAGTAACAGTAAGAACTGTGAAACTGTCATTTTCCAGAATTAATAGTTCTAGCAACCCATTTGGAAAAGTACCTGACCTAGGGGAGATATTTATACCCCATCTTTAGGCACCTCTCTCAGCTGGCTAAGTTAGTCTGTCACTTTATATGTCACTTTATATCTCCTCTGCAGTCAGGGGAGAGAAGTTTCTGGCTGACCCTATGGAACAGGACTTCCTGAGGAGAAACCTATGATTGTAAAGGGATAGCTGAGATTATTGCTTGAAGTCAAGTGATGTGACTCTACTGCTAGTGTCTCCTCAATCTCATTAGGTAACTCAGTGTGCTAGAATTTCAGAGTTATTTGCCAAGCCCTGTTTTTGAAGCTTCCTGTGAAATGCCCTTTTCACAATGTGATAGTTCAGGAGGTTTGATGTGAGAGATGTGTTGTGGTCGCTTGTTCGGTTTTTTGCTGAAATACCTGTTGTCTTTATAGCCATTGTTTTTACTCAGTGTGCAATGTCAACCAAGGAAGAAGGAAAATGGACCACAGGGATCATGGAGACAGAACCATCATCCCTCTCCGTCTCTCGAGGTCTATTCTCTAATAATGGCAGGAAAACTTGCATTGCTGTTGTCTGTAATGTGCATGATCTCTTATTTTGCTTTATGTAAAAGCTCATCTCTTTCTACAAACAAAATGTGAACTACAAACATGGCTGATAAATCTATATGGTGCTACCTGTTCTTCAGCATTGATGTCTGCATGATTGGTATTACTTGCATGGATGTTTGGGGAGAAACCTGTCATTTTGTTATCGAGAGAGGTGTTCAGAAATTAATATAGTGAATAAACTTGGTAGTAGCACCAATAAGCAACTTTCCACCTATGAATAGAACTCATGTACATGTAACTAGTGATGGAACCATGACAAGAGATGATTCACCACATAATATGTTCTTTTGTTAATAGGTTTCACACGTCTCATCCCACTACTCAGAAACAACCACCTATTTCTATGTCCAGGATAAAATCCTATAGTCCTGCCTTTTCTTTCACTGCAAGAATATGTCCCTTACCTCATTTGTGTTTTCTCATCTGCATTACCATTGCCTGGTTTTATACTTCTGAATGTGTTTCTGGGGCTGAATGCAATCACTCAGGGAACCTACACGCACCTACAAAGATTTTTATTATTTTTGTTTTAAAGAGGAGATGCCTGACACTTCTGAACCCAGTTGAGAGATCAGGCAGGTGGGTGCTAGGTGAACTCTCAAAGGATGAGTAGGGCAGCAACATGTATCCTTTGTTTAATTCTTTGCTGGTTTTTCTTATCTGTTTGTTTTCCCAGTTGGATTTCCTCTCCTGCCCCAAGACACTTAGTTTTCTTCCGTATTTTTTCTGTCCTCTTTGTTTTTGCTCATTCCTTGACAGTGGGTATCAGAAGGCTATTCATGACGTATAACCTTGCAACTCTAATTTCATAAGGTTTACTATGTTAATACAATGTTAGAATTCCAGCAAGCAAGTTGGTAAAATAAACATGCCAGAATATTTTTTTTTTATAAAGGAACTAGAACTATTTTGCAAATGTTTTTAAAAATGTTCTTGAAATAACATTCTTCCATGGAGGGATGTGTGTGAGCTGTTCTATTGCACCATTAGGAGCTATCTGAGTAGGCATTTTGAAAGTGAAATTGTCTGTAGGGTTTCATCTGTGGTGTACTGTTAGTCTCGGGGCACCAGAGCAGCAAGGTGTTTAGGGTGGGGAGTAATGGCTTTGATCAGACCAGGTAATGTAGGTGCAAAAAGGGGAGATAATTCCAAGCACACAGGACCTGTATGCTGTCAAAATGATTACCTAAAATTACTCTTAGTCTCAAATATGCTATCAGTAGAATAATAATATCAATGAGGATAAATAATGAAACCTTAAATTCTGAAGAGTTGGACATACCGAAATGACACTCAGCTTCTTAGCACCTGCTAGGTCAGTACAGGAGCACAAAACAGCAGAGAAAAGAACACAAACTTGTTTCAGAAATTTTAGATCTTTCATTACAGGGTTAAGTTAGATACTTAGTTTTGATGTGTTAAGTCACTCTCTAGGTAAGGGGGGGGGAAATGATTTGAACTATCCTGTGCAGTTTAAATAGCAGTGAATGATATCTTAATGCTCTGCAGAATTGAAAAACTAAATTACAGCTAGCATGAGAGCACAGAAAGCAGTGTGAAGATGAACAGGGCTCTCGTAAACTATGTGATCATGATGAATTTCTTATTGCTACTTTATGGAAAGTGTTTACTTCTTTTTCCCAGTCCAAAAGAATAAGTTTCATCATTCACTTGACAGTACTGAGAGAAAAGTATTGTGCACTTCCACTTCTCTGTCATCAAAAAACATGTCACCTAACAAGTTCACTTTTCTTAAACAGACAGCAAATGGCTCTTTCCTTGAAAGAGAGGTTAACAATGTAATTTACAAATGTCTTCCAGAAAAAACAATATGAAACACAGTGTTTATCTGCAATGAGCCTGATAGCTTTGCAAATGAGTTTCAAAAGCCATTCAGGAGCACTGTGAATACAGATCCTGCAGACAAATCAACAGTTTGTTCCTAATGAAACAACTGCTTATCAGCACATTAATCAATCTAATCACAGGGAGAAATCATTCACTAAAGTAGTTCTGGAACTTCATTTGGCTGCCTTGTGTCTGGCTGGTGGATGCCTTTGTTATAGCTTCACAGTTATCCATCCAGTATTTGAGTTGGTTAATCAAGGAAATCAATGTGAAAATTTGATATGATTGGTTCCCCAAGGAGGAGGTGATAGAATAACTCTGCAGCTTTAGTCTTCTGGAGCATTGGGCTTTACCTTACCCCCAGGGAAAGGTTTCAGTGCTGGGGAGACATGAGTCCTCTGAAATTCGCAGAAGTGTGATTCCCTCTCTTAGCTTTGACATTTGTAAAGGCAAATGTCCTCAGCACCTCCTTCATGCATCAGTCTTTGGCTGAACAGGGAAGGCTGTGAGCAGATTCTGATGTTTGTTCACAGGAAGTTTAACAAGTATATAATGTATCTAACTTCAGAGTGATTACTTACAGGATCAGGCAAGCCTGTCATACACCACCTATGCTTTAACATCTCAATAAGTTTTACTGATGTCAGCAGAGGGGAGGCTGCTCCTGCTTTTGGCTGGTTATCTGATCAGTAATTCTTGCTGTCATAGTGCCAGCTAGAATATGAAGCTGTCCAGATCTTCACAGGGAGCTCACTCTGATCTCAGATATGAACCTTTGGTGGTCAAAAAGATCAGTTAACTTTTTTTTTTAAAAAGTTATTTTTTTTTCTTCCTAAGTGGAAAGTCAGATATGCTTCAGGGCATGTGAAGTGTGACTCTCCTTTAGTTCTAGTGCCTGGGGTTCTTTTTGAAGCAGTAGGGTCTGAGCTCTCTCCAGCGTGCCTCCAAAATCCTGTGCAGTCTCAGTGTGCAGTATAGTGAGGGCTGTGGAGGTTTTATAGCCTGAGACAACAACTTTGTCCCAGAAAGCTGGTTGAGGGAGGGGACTGTCATCTGGATAAGATAAGATCCATGAAGTCAGTCTTTGAAGGGCAGTGAAACCCAGTCAGGTCACAGCTGCTTTCCCCCCTGAGAATCTGGGTGACTATAAGGATGTGTACTTGTTTCACCAGGGCAGCTGAAAACTTTAGTATATTTTGTATTTCTAAACCTATATCAAAAAAATATACATCAGGAAAGTTGAACACAAAAGGTGGTGAAAAATATCTGCTGTAAAATGAGCTGTCTATGAAGTTGGTGGTTCGTCTACTGATCACTGTCAACACCTCTCTGTCAGAGCAATCTGCACTTGTAAACTGCATCGGTTTACTTCAAGTCAGTTTAGGTAAAATAATGCAGCTTCTGTGGATGTACAGTCCTACATCAGTTTAATGCTAGCTACATACTTTCTACCAGTCTGCTAGGGTGATGTGGACCTACAGTACCAAAGATCTGCATCATGTGATCAGGGAACTGAGTGGGGTGGCTGACACATTGAAAGGCTCTGCTGCCATCTGGACAGGCTGGAGAGCTAGGTGAAGAGGAACCTCATGAAGTTTAATAAGGTCAAGTTCAGAGTCCTGCATATGGGGAGGAATAACCCCAGGCACCAGTACAGACTAGGGGTCATCCTGCTGGAAAGCAGCTCCATGGAGAAAGACCTTGGAGCCCTAGAGGACAGCAAGTTCTCTATGTTCCATAGAGCAATGGGCCCTTGTGGCCAAGAGGACCAACAGCATCCTGGGGCGCGTTAAGAAAAGCATGTCTAGCAGGTCTAGGGAGGTTCTCCTTCCCACCTACTGTGCCCTGGTAAGATCACACCTGGAATACTGTATCCAGTTTTGGGCTCCCTAATTCAAGGGAGACAGGGATTTGCTGGAGAGAGTCCAATGTAGAGCTATGATGATGAGTGCAGGACTTGAACATCTCTTCTATGAAGAAAGACTGAGAGAACTGGGTCTGTTTAGTCTTGAGAAGAGAAGGCTGAGAGGGGATTTTATCAACATCTATAAACATCTGAGGGTTGGGTGTCGAGATGAAGGTTCCAGTCTCTTTTTGGCGGTTCCCAGTAATAGGACAAGGAATAAAACATATAAGCTGGAACACAGGAAGTTCCACTTCAACACAAGAAGAAAGTTCTTTGTGGTGAGGGTGATGGAGCACAAGAACAGGCTGCCCAGAGAGGTTGTGGAGTCTTCTCTGGAGGCCTTTGAAACCCACTGGATGTGTTCCTGTGTGGCCTGCCCTAGGTGATTGTGCTTTGGCAGGGGGGTTGGACTTGATGATCTCTGGAGGTCCCTTCCGACCCCTAACATTTTGTAATTCTGTGATTGTGTGAATTTGTGATCTGATTATAAAATAACTTTGCTGTCTTTACAGAAGTAAATGTCCATTATTCAAGTTGGTATGAAATTGATAGATTATGGAGTGTGTGCATGCAATAGGAGATGCAGGAAATCACTGTAAGCCTAGTTGTCAAAATGGGCTGATAGAAATGGGTTGAGTATGTCACCTGTACAGCGGTTTGGTGGAAGCACGCACACATCTGTGTAGGCAGCTCTGGATACAGAGGGACATCTACACACCAGCACTTGTAATTATCTTGTCTGGCCACTTGTGCACTATTCTGTTGTTCACCAGAAAGAACTTGGTAATAGCTTCAGCTATCACCTGAACGCATCATTTAAAACAAGCACGAGATGCAAGTGCAGACATTTGTATTTAAGACATTGTATCAGTCCTGATTTAGCAGAACATGTAGTTGACATGACTATGGGTACAAGGATAGTTCTACTGACCTTAAAGAGATTCAGTTCTCAAGGGCAGCAGGATGATTACATGGCACATTCTTAAATCTTTCTGAATTAAGACCTAAGGAAGGGTTTTTTTTTTCATTTGAACAAAAGCTGGAATGTTGAAGATTATGCTACAAAAGATGAGAATTTTATCTGCATGTTGTTTCTGGATTTCTCTGATCCAGAGGATAGTTTCATATATTATTTGAATTTTTTTTTTTTTTAGTTAAGAAAAAAAGTTCTTAATCGTTCCTCAAACGTGGTCATGAAAAGTATGAATAATTATTAAAAAATGAAGTAGGAGTTTAAGAAATGTGAAGAGTATTTCAAGTAGTGATTGTAATACTGCTCCTTTCTTTGAAAATAGAAATATTACAAACATAGTCATTTAACAGATTTTTTTTTTATTGTATTTTTACTAGTTTCCTGTATCAGAAGGAGATACTATAAAGATGCTGAAATGCAAGGAGGGAAGTTATTTTGTTTCTGATCTGCTGAAAATATAGTTGTAATCAGTAGTATTATTTGCTGCAGTAAAAAAAAAACTTGAGGGATCTGATACTTTATTTGTAAAATGGTAGTAAACATTATGTTCTTTCATGACAATACTGGATCTATACAGAACTCTGGTGAGGTGACTGCACAAAAATAAAAATCTTTTCAGACTGGACCTCACAGATGTATTTAAGCTGTATAGAAGGAGGAGGCAGTGGTGGGCCACTCCTGATGCTGTGTGTGGAAATGGTTGCACAAAGAGTGGGAACATTTCACCCGCAGAGAGATATCTGGTTCTTGAGGCACCTCTGAATGCACTGCAGGATTGCTGAGTTACTACGTGTGGCAGGTGAAACAAGTGGGTTTTCTCTGATTTGCATAAATTTGTCTGTTAACATTGTGTTGTTAAGAACAGTAAATAAGTGCAGAAGTTTTGAATTTCTCTGTCGTACCCCAGCTGCTGTCACCAAGGAGTCACTTGGGTACAGTGTTTATTCTCAGTGGGAAACAGTCCAGCCCCATCAAAGCTTTGCGTGCTGCTAGAGACAGCTTACTCAATTAGTACAGAGAGCCACTAAATGGTTGAATGTTTCATCTGCAGATGAAACTAACTGGACAAACTCAGAAGGATTCAGTCTAAACAAGTCTCCTGAACTGAGCATAAATCCTAGGGTGACAGGCTTTAGAAGAATGCGCCCTATAATTTAAAAAGTGCAGAGAAGAAAAGCTCTTTTCCATTTGTACTCACAAATGCTGTGATAGTCAAGTACATTAATCAAGCTACTCAGGGCTAATTTGAAGAAACATTTGCACCACCCTTGCAGGTATACACAAATGTCCCTTGTATAGTTTGGAGCCTAGCAAAAGAGACAGACAAGTATCTCAGTCTTCATCCTCTGTTCAGATTTGACTGACACTATGTTACATGTCCATAGTCAAGGGAGGATGGACAAAGCAGCAGTAGAATGCCCCTTCCTCTTCCACTGGGGATTGAGTGACTCAGGATTTACAACCTGTGGTAAAAGGAAATAATGGGAGAATCTGCCACAAATCAACAGATGTGTATGGAAGTCTTGTGCTTAAACTTCTGCAGAAGAGAAACATCCAGAGCAGGTCCAGAAAAGAGCTGTAATACAGAAACTCAATTTTGTCTCCCCTTTTTGGGTTGCCATCTGCTTTATCACTTACAGAATGTTAACATTCTTTAAAAATGGGCAGATGGACCTCATTCAAGTTCTGACAGTAACTCTTTGTTATTGGTACAAATAGCTGCAGAGGTATTTAATTACCATTAGTAGTCATCAGTTTGCTGTGAGCTGGTGACATTCAGAATAGTGAGCAGGCTGCATTCTTTGTGTCCAGTGAGTTCATAGAAAGTTAAACCTACTTTTGACAACAGCCTCAAGCTTAGCTACCATTAACCCCTCTTCAGTTACTGGATGATGTGTTTGAACAGTATGAATGATTAATGAAGGTTAAATAGTCCAGTTTCTATCTTAAAACCTTTTGTTATTGGCAAAGGGCAGGGCAACAGGCAAGGTGAGCAGAAATTCAAGTGTTTGGTTTTCACCAAATAGTTCTTGGCAAATTTAAATTATTATGAGATGATAAATTCAGAGGGAAATTAAGGGCTGGAGCAAAAGAACATAATTCTTGCAGGTTTGGCAAACTGAAACCAATCTTACTTATGAAAGTAAACTTCTCTGCTTATGTTTTCCTTAGCAAACACTGCAAAGTATGTATAAATAAGCAGCCCAGGACAAGAACAGCATTTGGATTTATTCTTTGTCCCTCTCTCAGATGATACAAAAATAAAACTCTTGCTATCTGTTTTATTGCCTACTCTACCCTAATTCCTGCTCAGAATTTGGCCATCTGCAGTTTTGCAGAGGTTTGACACCATATTTGCTTGTGAATCTGTGGTACAATGCTTGCCAGTTCTGTGTGAGATGACAATCCTGGAAGTCTCAGAAGTTACAGGGTAAAGGTGGGTACAGGCTTTAGGGCTTCCTTTGACCTCAGACAGTCCAGGATTGCCTTTATACCTGTGAATAAGAAGTCAAAGGCAGAGACCAAGTGAAGGCAAAGATATTCAGCCAATGCTCTGAGGTTCTAACGGTGGTGGGCTGATTTTTTTTCTTTCTTCTTGCACATTATCGTTGAGAAGAAAGCTAACACAGGCCACTGGCTTCTTTCACAAATGCCCTTTACTGACATCTTTGCAGCTTTATTGACTACTGGAGCTTTTCAAAACAGTAACTGCCTGGTGAGCAATTCCAACAATTTATAGGAAAGAAGTATCCTCTTCATGCTCCTTGTTTGGAATAGGAAGGGCTACAGAGAAAGTGCATCTGCAATGAATTTTCACTTCTTATGTTTTCACTCTTCAGGGAGAATTGTCCTTTGACAGGTCCAGAACCTGTTTCCTATTTTTCCTTTAAATCTGCTTAAGACTCTGTGTAACTACTGACAGTGCTCCAGAGATCCTTATTTCCTATCCTTGAGCAATACTTAAGAGTCTTATTTAGAACTGGCTCTGTCACAGCTTTTAGCCCAGTGTTTTTTTTTAAATTCTTTTTCTTTTCATTAGACTTTACAGAGCTTTAAACCCAGACTAGCACTTGTACTTGGGGACTAGGGGGGAACCTGGGCTCCCCTTTTATTTGAGCTGTGGTTGTCACTGCAGTGGTGCCTCTAAGAGAGTCATGGAGAGTCCCAGAAGGAAGAGTTGTAATGTGAATGTGCATGAAAGAAAATGTGATAACAGGATGCTAGTACAGAAAAACATATTTTGTGTAACACACCTCTATGCATTGTATAGGAAGGAAAGGGGAAATAATTTTAAATATCTGTGTGGATCCCAGTCAAAGGTAGAAGCTCCTACAGCAGTGGTGCAGCAGCGTTTTTGTACATGGCCACAGCTATGTCTTCCAACTAGGAACTCACTCATACTAGCTCCCAGTATATCAAAATAAGTCTGATCTGCATATCTCAAAGCAAAGGATCAGACCTCATTTATTTGAAGTAACTACTCAGCCTTCGATGTAATGTCAACTGCCTTAAGAGCTTCCATTTTAATATAATGTCATGTAAACAGCCTATGGGATCAGTATGGGATCTAAATAACATTAAAAGTGTATCTGATGTCATTGTGACTATATCTACATCCAGCCTCATGTCAGTGACATCTGTTACCTAGAGGGAAGAAAGCATATTTTCCACAGCTGATTAAACATTGATTCTTGTCTCATTTTCTGTCCAGTATCAGAGCTCCAAACCACTAAGTAAAATTGCCAGTGACAAGGCTGTACTGACATTGAAGGAAAATGATAGTTAACTGACCACTGCCCTTATAGGGACATCGCTGAGATGGGTCACAAATGACTGCTGGGTTGCACTTATTATTCAGACTGTGCATTCCCATTCACCTAAGATTACTTTTTTTTTTTAGTAGCTCTGGTGTGTTTGGGAAACAATTTTGTGAAAATATCTGTCATGCATGTATGCCCTCCAGATACTGATGGTAACATCTGGACTTGCTTGAGTAATGTTTCTCACATTGTTACCTCTTTTCCAAACCAATCCAGTGCCTACCCCAGGTAGAACACTAATTATGAGTTAGGAGAGGATTAGAAAGGCACATGCCTGATGTGCCTGATGCGACTCCCATACTCCTGCTGTAGCAGTGCATACAGGTCTAACACAGCCTTTCTGCCTTAATGAAATGTCCATCCTCAGGGTGTATGCCTCAGAGTCAAACCAGACCTGAATTAACTTCTGCCGGAGTGAGGGCTGACATGCAATCGCTCCACCTGACTTCTGGAGACCTTCCTCTGCAAGCTGTAGTGCCTTGTCACATAACTCTTGTGCTGCTTGTTTCCGAGGATACATGCTGCGTGGGGGCAGAGACAGTGAGTCAGACCGGCCCTGCGTCAGATAAATACCATGTCTGGTTAACAGTGTCAGAAGTCAGTGTTAGATGCAAACGGGCATCTGAACCTCCTGGACTCCCGAGTTGTTAAGCCATACTCTTAAGTTGTTGCAGTAGAAGGTGTGCCAAAGTGCCAAGACATGCAATGGAGTGTGTGTGTGTGTGTGTACATTACCTGCTGAGGTAATATACACCAGAGGATGAGATCTGGGTCTGGAGTGAGGGAGGTATTTCATAGCAGACTTCTTTCACTCTAGTGCTTCTTTGTGAGGACACATCTGAGGTGCAGCTTCACAGGGCCCTACAAAGGCAGTGACTACCTTTTCTATGTCTTGCTGAGATATGACTGCTATGAAATGAAGGTCAGTGTCACCATGAGCATAAAATATGGTACGTCTGTTGATAATGGCACTCATGCCCTAAGACGTGCAACCCAACTTGTTTTTAACCTAAAATAAGCCCTGTCAGAACAGTGCAGGGTAGACAACCAGTCTTGCAATCAAACAGATTTCGGTAACAGTGGCAAAGTTTAGCTTACTCAGCAGCAAGTGGAGGAATTTACCTGAATTCACCATATGCCTGCCCATGCTTCAGTGGTTGTCACGTGCTGAAGCCTCCATAAAGCCACTGGATTAAAGAAGTGTCATACAAATCTCAACATCCCAGTCACTTTCTACCATTTTCTTATTTCCCTGTGAGGAGCAAGTAGTTTGACTTGGCAAACCTTATGGGTCTCTTCCAACTGGAGATATTCTGTGAATCTCAATTTCTCTCTTCTGTTACCATTCTAGAGTTAGGGTGTTTTTAACAACATGCTTTTATAAATTTCCAGGTTGCCATTTATCCTTTTTTCTTCAATGTATGCTGTCAACAGCTGGGCTGTGAGACACTTCTGGGACAGTGATGTGGGTTGAGAACTGCTTGAATGACAGAGCACAGAGATTGTGATCAATGGTGCAGGTCTAGTTGGAGGCCTGTGATTAGTGGTGCTCCTCAGGGATCTGTAGTGGGTCCAGTATTGTTCAAGATCTTCATCAATGACTTGGATGAAGGGATAGGGTGTACCCCCACCAAGTTTGCTGAGGATATGAAACTGGGAGGATTAGCTGACATACTGGAAGGCTGTGCTGCAATTCAGCAAGACCTGGACAGGCTGGGTAGTTGGGCACAGCCAAACCTCATGAAGATCAACAAGGGCAAGTATAGAGTCCTGCACCTGGGGATGGAACAATATCCTGCATCAGTACAGGTTAGGGGTTGACCTGTTGAAACCAAGTCTGCAGAGAAGGACCTGGGAGTGCTGGGGGACAAGGATTTTAACATGAGCCCTCGTGGCTGGGAAGGCCCAGGGTGTTCTGGGATGTACTAAGAAGAGTGTGGCCAGCAGATCAAGGGAAGTTCTTCTCCTTATTTACTCTGCCTGGTGAGGCCACACTTGCAGTATTGTGTCTAGTTGTGGGCTCCCCAGGTCAAGACTACAGGGAGTACCTGTACTCCAGTGGTGGGCCATGAAGGTGATTAGGGGACTGGAACATCTCTCTTGCAAGAAGAGGCTGAGAGACCTGGGCCTGGAAAAAAAGAAGATTGCATGTAAATATCTAAAGGATGGAGGTCATGAGAACAGGGCTGGTCTCTTTTCAATGGTGGCCAGTGATAGGGCAGAAGGGGCAATAGGCACAAACTAGAACACAGGAGGTTTCACTTGAACTTAATGAGAAACTTTGCTTTGAGTGTGGCAGAGCACTGGAACAGGCTGCCCAGATTGTAGAGTCTTCTTTGGAGACTTTCAAAAACTCACCTGAATGCATTCCTGTACAACATTGATCTAGGTGTACATGTGTTAGCAGGCAGATTGGACTAGCTGATCTCCAGAATTCCTTTCCAACCCCTAGCATTTTGTGATTCTATGATCCTTCCAAGTTCACAAAGGATATTTTTGGCAGAATGTGCCCAGCAAGGAGGCACCTTCATCTCTGTATTTTCATACTTGTCTGGGAAATTTTTCAGAGTTACATGATATGACCTGTATTTCCACGTTTAACACTCATCAAGACTTTCAAAGAGAAAATGATGCAAAATTCTGTCCAATAAATTGTTGGCTCAAAATTACTTGCCCAATCACTATTTTTTTTTTCTTTTTGCCAGTCCCAGGTAATTCTGTCTTATTGGCAATATGAGAAGGAGAAAAGGTTAGCAGATATTCAGAAACAGGTATTTAGAGTTCTGTTTACTGTCTTCACTGTCAAATTATGGCTGGCTTTTAGAAATAGGTTAAAATGTCCATAACTTTGGAAAGATTGAAATGTATTCCATTATACAAAGTAGGTAACGAACTGCCTAAGGATTTATTTGTATGTACAATGTATAATATTTTAAAGAATGATTAGGAGGGCTGAATCATACTTTAGCAGCTATTTTTGTGGGGACTAGTAGAATTTTAATTAGCTTCATATTCATTACTCACCTGATACATAGTCTCTAATTGCACCTTCAGTGTATTTTGCTGTCACTGGAGCTCACTTTTATTAACTATAATCATTGAAGGTTTTATGAAGCCTATCTGTGCTGTATGAATACCACAGTGCAAATGAATCACCCAGCCTTAAAAAATTGTCATGAGTATTTGCCAGTAGGTAAGAAAATTTTGTACTTGCATTGGCATGAAATTTATGAGAGATTGAAGAAAAAAGTGAATTATTTGACCACGAAGGAAAGACTGGGTAATTGAATGGTACATTTTGCAAGCATAAAGTAATTAACTCCCATTTTTAGAAGATTTTTTTAAAGCCAAATACATTTTTTTTAATTTTCCTTTTCTATTTTTTGATAATTAAAAATACTTTATTTCACTAATATAGGAAAAAAAATGCCCCATGCTTTTCTGTCCATGCAGAAACTGTACATGCAAAAGTAAGATATAGAATTTTACTTTATTAGGCAAAGGAGTGCATCACCCCCATTTTTAGAGTATGAAATTCAGCAACAACATTGAAGTCTAAAGACTTCTACTCAATTTAGGACACAAATTCACTACCATGAGAACAGATCCCTGCTACAGATAGATTTCTCTTTCTGATTTGTCTGTAAGTTTCTCTGTGACCTCCCTTTCTCCTGTGCTCTTACCTTCTGTGTTTGGACTGTAAACCGAAATCCATAAAGATATATAATTGAAATTACTTTTTTCCCCTTTTTTTCTTCTTTCCCTGCATTCTGAGAGTAGAAATAGGGTTTTTCACATGTGATTCTGAGAAGCTTGAAGTTGTATCTGGGCAAAAGTCAGAGTGGTCCCCAGCTGGGTGGGTGCATCTTGCTGCTGAGGTACAAATTCTCCCGTTTCTGAGAGTAGAAATACTTCAGCAATAGAGAGATCTCTGGTTATTGAGACACCTCTGAATGCACTGGAGGCTTGTAGAGGTATTAGAAGTGATAGATGAAGCAAATGTCTTTCTGGTTTTCATTAATGTTTGTTAAGATAGTAGTGTGTTAGTAAGAAGAGCAAAAAAAAAAATTACCCATGACACACACCGGTATTCCACCCGTGCAGAGTTCCATTCAAGGGTCTGCTCTTCATAAGCTTTTTTTTTTCCTTTTAGTAATGTAGGTATTTGATACACAAACATAAAATAAGTCAAAAAATAGTTATCTAGGGACTATGCTGGAAGTGCTGACCTTGCCTTTTTACAGTCAACTTCCCAGTAATAAGAACATAAGATTTTCCCAGACTAGGTTTGAACTGGGATTAATGATGGCAGCTGTCAGTGATTTTTGCCTACAAAGTAATGTCACTAGATGCTTCTGTCATACAGAAATGATAATAAGGAAGTAATTAGTGTTTGCAGTATTAATCTTACTGGGGCAGCAATTCTTTCAGAGATCATGATTTTTCTTTAATTTCTCAATTGGCCATTAAAGAATTGTGAACTAGTACTGTATGTCATTCTCCCACTCAGAAAATGTCAATCAGATGGAAAGATTAAAATAAGTAAGTTCTGCTTAAATGCCTGCAAAAGAGAGAAGCAGATGGAAGAGTGATTTGGTCTGAATTTTTTTCTGTTAGTATGCCATCTGCAAAAATGAAGTAGAAAGTAATATCAGACAACAAGCTGTTTTCCAGTGCTTCTAACCAAGTTGCATTGAAATTAGTAAAAGATTTCCAATGGGAATTGGCTTGGCTCTTAAATTACTAAATTGAATTTCAGGAGTTTGTAATAAATACCTGATTAAGAGAAGTATGTTACTGTTTCACCATTGGCCAAAAACTTCAGGTTTTTAAAACTTTTTTGACTCTTGAGAATGGCATTCAAATGAAATGGTATGAATAAATAAATGAAGAAGTGTTGCAATTTCAACATATAGTAAGGCAAATCTTAGTTTAATGCCAAATCTGACTCTGTATGCTGAGATCATATCCCAGAAGATATGACTCTACCAAAATGACAAAGGGCCTTCACTTTGGCATTAACCTATCAATAAGAGTGGAAAATCCATCTTTTCTCCTCTGACTTCTGGAAGACTCTGTCCATATCTTTACTCTTTTTGCACTGCTGTATTAAAACCCTATCCTTGTTGAAATTAGTGACACAATTGCCAGTGATCAGGGTTAGGAGGGTGCAAGGATATATGAAAACTGGTATGACAAGATTGCTGTAATAGGGTCACAAGTGTTACCAGTGGTATGGTAAACTCAGATTTGGATGCTAGCACCAAGGCTCTCACCTCTCTGTTAGTGTAGCATCTGATTTTATGCATAAGTGTACCAAGAATATATCTTTCTGGAAAAAAGAATATACCTCATCTCATAGTAAGTAAATGACAGTCAGTCATCCTTGCAATGTTCCCAGATAATTAGCCACTGGGCCTGTCTAATTACTTCCATGAAACATGAGTTGTCTTTCTTAAATTTCTGAAATATGGTCTGGGAAGGCTCAAGTAACACAGTCAACCACTGGCTGGACAACAGGGATGATTAATAAAGTTTATTAGTTGTAGTTGAATGAGGGATGGTAAAATATGGATATGCTCCTTACTTTCAAATTATTTATTAATTATTTTATACTATTTCTTTCCACAGTAGTGATTAACTTGTTTTAATAATATATCAATGTGATCATGTATACATGAAAAAAAGATACTGGTTCATTTTGCATGGGAGTAGGAATTCAAACCAGACAAGTCTGTAGGAAAAGATGCTACATAGAGTTTGGAGAATTTTGCAGTTGCATGTTCTTTAAAGTTTGTATTTCATGACTGAAGCAACTTTTCTTGGTACAATGAACCTTCCTTTAAGAACAACTGTAAGGTATATGTTGTGGTGAGTTTTCTCAATTTATATTACCCAATGCTCAGCTGTGCCTGCATTCTCTTACTTTCTACACATCTGCCTTTTGCCAGTGTCCTATAGAACCTAAAGAAATTAAGAATTTCCATCCTCTGGGAAATTTCAAATTGTATCAAAAGTTCACGTTTCCAAACAATTTATTTTTGTTCTAATCCAATGAGACCATTGGTTGGGATTGATAATCTTCATGAAAGCTGCAAGGGTAGAAAAGAGTCTGCTTATAAGGTCTGTGTAAGTTATCAAGACCCAATGACAGGGTGTTCTGTTGTGCTGTGTTGGCTCAGCTGGTTGTCTTCAGATCCCAAGGTGTGGCACAGCTAATCCTCTATCCTCTTTGTATTTTAATTAAATTATTCTTCTGATTCGTTTGTTGTTGAGATCTGAGACCTTAGAGTAGACAATGCCTTGTTTAGTCTGGAGAAGAGAAGGCCAAGGGGAGATTTTATTGCACTCTACATCTAGCTGAAAGGAGGCTGTAGTGAGACTGCTGTTGGTCTCTTCTCCCGAGTAACTAGTGATAGGATGAGAAGAAATGGGCTTAAGTTGTGCCAGGGGAGGTTTGGATTGGATATAATAAAAAATTTTTTGCTGAAAGAGTGATGAGGTACTGGAACAGGCTGCCCAGGGAGGTGGTGTGGTTGCAATCCATGGAGGTGTTCAAGAAGTGTGTAGATGTGTCACTTGAGGATACAGTTTAGTGTTCATGGCAGGTGGATTAAGGTTGGACTCAATGATCTTAAAGGTCTTTTCCAACATTAATAATGCTATGATTTGATGATTCCTTGACTTTTGCTGTACTATATCAGCTGTACATTCAGTCTGCTCTGAGTCTGGGCTTTGTATTTCCTCTGCAGATTTCCATGTCTGAGCACAGCCTTATGGTTCTGTGCTCTACAGGAGCCTGCTCCACTTTGAAAGCATCTACAGAGGCATAGATCAATGATATTTTTTTCTGAAACTATTACATGTGGCCAGTTTTGCCATATTCTTCTGTTGACTTAAATTTCAGTGCTGATCTGGTATGTTAAATGTTTCAGTCACAAGTACATTTGCAGAGCCAACAGTAGTATCACAGAGAGAAATGCAGAGAAAATGAGACTGGCATTAATAGGTAGACTGCAAATGGCCATGTCCTTTCACAGCCTCTCAGAAACTGCTTTTAAATGCATAGCTCTATGGAAAATTAAGGAAAATCAATAGAAAATTAGAGTTCTGCATTGCTCTACAAATACTCTCTGCATACTTGAGCTGTATTATCAGTCTGGTTCCAAGACACTACTCCCTTGTTGTTACTTGAAGTAATTCTGCTAATTTGTTGTCAGGTTCTGTTGCAAGATAAATCTTTGCTTGAGGACATTGTCAGTTCTTGGATAACAAGGAGGAATTGTGACGTCATTAGGATTTCACAATTTATTTCAAAGGAACAAACATTTTTGCCCATGTTTTTTCTTGCTCTATTATAGATGAAAAGGTTTTCATGAAAAGAACAAAGAATCCTAGCAAGAAATTGAGATGTCCATGAATACTCTGCAACATTTACTCTCTTGTGCCCCTGGAGAATCACTCTCGATGGGTAAAGGCAGACCCTTGCTCACCATCCCTGATATTAAGAAAATGGATTAGCCAAAAGAATTCATGTCTGTACACAATAAAAATGTTTAAGTCCACTATGGCACTCAGCAGCAGCTGTGTGTTGGGATCAGGCCAAAAATACACCTTTCCCATGGAGGCTCCAGGAGACAAAGAATGAATCAGGGCTGGGTTTCTGCACAGGTAAAGTAGGTCACTGACTGCGTTAGAGGGAAATTGAAGACAACAGATAACATATTTCATATGAAGTAATTGTTATTCACAGACAATAATTACTTTCTATTAAAGTTGTTAAGAGTTACTAGTCAGGTTTTCTTGGTATGCTGTGAAGTTGAGAGGTTCACAGGGAAATGGGTTATTCTAAGTTCTTTTTAAAGAAAGTAAGAGAGCGTTTTTCACTTTGGTACCATAAGAATTTATTAGGCTTTAGCACAGGATCACAGGATGTCAGGGCAGGGGTTGGAAAGGACCCAAAGAGATCGAGTCCAACTCCCCTGTCAGAGCAGGACCATACAATCTAGCTCAAGTCACAGAGGAACGCATCCAGATGGGCCTTGAAAGTCTCCAGAGACTTTTCAGCTCTTTCTCCAGCACGGACCTATTCTTTCTAACTTTGGGAAGTTTGAACCTATAGACCTGGACAGTTCCTATTTTCAATCTCTTACTATTTTGCAAAAGAAACTCTCTGACATAAAATGCTACTTGTATGTGCCATTTTTGTCCTGTGTATGCCCAAGGTGGTTTGTCTTCGTGACTGTCATTGTTTACTTTGAGCTTTGAATGCCATGATGTGGTAAGGAAATACAAAAGGACAACCTGTACTGATCTTCAGAGTGGGAGCATCACCATCTCAGCCATGCAGTTTGGTTTAATTGTACATTAATTTCTGATGTACTGGAAGGAACTGGACAGCCATGTCCCTTGAATTGTCACATCAACCTTCACCTCCTAGATCAGAGCCATGCATAGCAGAAATGTAGCATTTGGTTTGATTTCTTGGCACAGGCAGGTCGGGCACTCCCACTGTGTTAAGTACTAATGCACTTAGTGTTACTGCTTAGTGTCAGGAAATCCCCTGATTTCTGGAGCCAAGGATAGCATGTTTAGATGTGTGAATATATTTATACATTGATGGAAAATAGGCATTTTTTAAAGGAAGCAGTTCAAATTGCTCTTTTGATTTATTTTTAGAATGATAAACACAGAAGAACAGCTCTTCGATTTTGCACTGTAATGACTCTTTGGGGCTAGGTAACCCTGGGATGAAAGAAAGCAAAAATCATCTGTCATTGAGGAAAGGATAAGAGAAAGCCTCATAAATAAAACTGAATAGCTGTGATGCTCATCTGATAAAACCGACAGGGTGAACTGGTATTTTTAGCTGAGAAATTAAAATACTAGTTATTTTGCAGTGTGAAATTCTTTTGTCTGTACCCATGCAAAGTACAGGCTGGAGAAAACACTCTTAGGACCTCTGGATGCTCAGGTGATAGGTGACTCCAAGTGCTAGACAGGTTAGTATCACTATCCCTTCTGGTTTTTTAGCTACTGTTTCAACTCTTCTGCTACTGCAACTATCTACCCTGCTATCTCACAACTGGCCAACCTCAGCCTTAGGAGGTTCTGGCTTTCCAGCCCTCTGGGCAAGCGAACTGCTCGTTATTCTTTTCTGCATTTGTGCTCCTGCAATCAGCTGCTCTGGTTGTTTCCAGCTCTTCCAGTTCAGTTCTTTATAGGCTCCCACCTCTGATTTAGACATCTGAAGAAGGAACCACAAATTTAAGATTACCCTGAGAAGGTGAAAATGATGATGCTTTTAATGGGTTGTTACCAATGTGGATGGGTGGCAAGGATGATGATCTAGGAGTCAGGACTGTTAACGATCTCATCTGTGCTCTGCCTCTTGCATTACTTTGGTTGATTCACTTAATTTCCCCATTGCTTTCAGTTGCCAACATAGGTAATTCTAGAGATCTGCTTTTGTAGAAAAAAACACTGATACATATGGATGCAAATTCCAAAACAAACAGTGCTATTTTTTCCAATCAATCAGAGTGTTTCCCCTTCTGAATCACCTTATATCCAGAGAGCCAGTGCTGGAAAGGAAATTAAGACTGTTTTTATCTGTTATTGAAGTAGCATAAATATTACTATCATCCTTGAAATTATAAAGAATAATTGGAAATACTTCCTAGCTCTGGGCAGGAATTGGGCACACGCACAGATGCCTCTGGAAATCAAATCCCGGCAGTAGGGAAAATACTCCCTTGTTGTACAGAAAGGAACTGATGTTCATATGTTTGGGAATTTACACAGATCCTCATTCAGCGAGGCACAGCAGCAGTAGCCACCTGCAGATACGGCTGGGGGCACACAAGAGAACGGGTATATCCTCCACATACCAGCTGTCCCTTGCAAGAACCAGTCTCCTCTTCACCCTCCTCTAAATGCCACAAGCTATCTTTTTAGTTTAATGATCTTTCAAAAAAAAAAAAAAAAAAGGTTTATTTAGAAGAGAATAACTTCCTGCAAATAATTAACTGCCAAAAATGACCACTTGGGAGTTTTATATTGATTTATTCCTCTCTCCACCAAACGCTTCTGTTCTGTATCTCCCACTCAGTACATTATCACTTGTCTATTTAGCATATTTGGGTTATGAATTTGCCTTTTCAGCTGTCTTAGGCTATTTGCATATCTCAATTGTTGATAAAAATATGACAAATTGTTCTTGGCAATGGGAGGGGAAGGATTTTGATGATAAATGGGCTTTGCACTGCAAGTGTATATTCCACACTTCCTATGAGTGCCATCTCCTGAAAAGCTCATTGCAGTCTGACAAAACATTTTTCTGGTTTAGCCTTAAATAAAAACTTAATAGCCATATTAAATAGCAGAGGCTGTCTTTCTTTCTTTCTTTTTTTTCCTCTCTTTTTTTTTTTTTGGTCAGTTTTCCTCACCCCTTCTCTTTCTTTAAGGGCTTTCTTTGACAACAGGAAAGTGCCCCAGATTTCCCAAATCTTATAAAGCCTTGAAAAGGTTAATTGGAAAAGTCAGGGTTGCAGTTGGATAGTTAGTGCAGCTGTATTCTCTCTGCTGCTTGTTAACATTTTCTGAGTGCCTCAAGGCCCCCCAGCCCAGTGTCACTGTTGTCGCCAGTGCCCTGGCTGTGAGTCCACTCCCCAGCCTCCCTGGCTCCTCGTTTCTATACGCTTCACTTTGCTGAGCTTTGCGGAGCTGGCGTCATCCATCTAGTCACAGCTCTCTAAGTTTGCCATGTGCACTGACCCTGTGCTGACCCTGAACCATGATACAAACTATGGGATTGTAATTAATCTCTAATTACCCACAATACTTCACTGGGTATTCAGCCTGCTGTTCAGTTGTATTCCTAACCAATTCAGTCATCAGTGGAGCATTCAAATTCAGTGCAGCTCAGTGTTTAGAAACCAAGGGCTTCACTAATTTTGAGTGGCTGGGCTACTTAGAGGGCTGCATCCACCTTTGCTCAGGCAGCCCTCTTCACTTAGGCAGGGCAAGCCAGGCTTCAACTCTAGCTCAACCAATTGATGGTGTAATGCTTGTGTTCATGTTTCAGCATTCAAAAGACAACTGGACAAGCTGCACACGACACCAGTCATTTATCTCTATTGGTTCTTTCTTTTGCAGCTAGCATATTTCTCCTACCAGGAGACAGAAGGTGAGTGTCATTGAGTCTTAGCAGATTCTGCTACCACAAATCACTTCTCTTTAAGTCTTATTCCTGCTGCTGTCCATGTGATGGGGTCTAGGAAGGGTTATTCCTTGGGAAGATGCTCTGAGGATGCTGAACTGAGATAGAGAACTAGTACTGGGATTGTGAAGTGGTGCTGCTTTTGAGCTTCCATCTAAATCTAATGCTTAAGAGGAGGAATTTGTTTTAGGCATGACTGTAGGGGCTGCTATAGTCTATAAATTCACTTTCACTCTGGTTATCCTACTGGGACAGGATATTCTGTGCCTTTAAAGCACAGCAAATGCAAAGCTGGTGCCCTTGAGAATCAAAGCACCTTGTGAGAAAAAAGGAAAAACCTTTCCTCCCTAATTTCCATTACTTCAGCTGGTAAACTGTTTCCCCAAGTGTAACTCTCTTACTATCGTCGTATGTCTCAACTGGTTCTCCTTTCTCCCTCTTTCCATGTTTGCACTTTTCCAGCTTTCCCTGTCCTCAAGTGCCTCACTGGCCAGCCCCTCACATCTTCTCACCCACCTTCCAGTTTTCCCTTTGCCCCAAAATCACTTCAAAGTTTCAGAGAGCCTTTCTTGGAGATGGGAGGGAATATTTTGATAGGACATGATTTGAATAGCATATGCATATTTGTCAAAACATGGAGAAGTCCCAGTTCCAACAACATGCTTGCCAAAACAGAACAAGATCCTGTGAAAATTGATGTGGCTGCTCAGTAGCCAGCCAGCAGAAGGTGCCAACTTTAGCACCCAGGGGCAGAGCTCAGACTTTCGGAACTGCTCTTGCTCAGTCTTGTGCAACTGGTCTCTGTTTCTACAGAGTTTCACCGTGAAAACTAGAGAGAAAATATTGTCATAGGAAGAGAAAGTTATGGGAAAATTCCTGATTTTAAGTTGAAAACAAGTAAATGTATAAATCTTCATTTTAAACAACTTAAGCTATTCTTTCCAGTATTTGCACTGGTAAGTTATTTCAAAATGATACTGATTTCCAGTCCGAAGTTTTTCATATTTTACTTGTTTTGTACCTGATAAATGTGATACGTGTACATTACAACACAAAAGTTTAAAAGTTTACCATAGGAAAACATAGCAGGGCTAAAAATATTGCCTTTTTTATTTATTTAATGCCTGATACCTGGCACTGAATCATTAGTAGTTGTGTTTATCTGTGCAACAGCTCTTCTGTGCTTAGTATCTAGCATCTGGCTCATCTCTCCGATGTAACAGTTGCTGTGGTGACTGCTTTGCTCTTAAGTTGTCATGACATATGAAAGAATCACTTTAAAACCTGCCTAACTTGTTTGCATATTATATTTGGTAAACCTGCTCTTTACCAGCGATAACTTGCACTCCTTGCCTTTGCTACCTCTCACGTGGGAGAAATGTGAGGATCAGAGAAATCTTTGTAGCAGACTTGCTCCACGTGTGCCACTTTGTTTTAACTTCAGGGTTTATTCCTTCTGTGTTTAACAGAGCATTTGAGAGAAGGAGAAAGGGCTTGTCAGCAATCCCACAAAGCCTTCAGCTTGGTTGTGTGGCACACATTCCCAGGGCGAGATGCTGTCACCCCGTCAATCAGCCATTAGGCATGTAATTATGGCATCCAGTCATGAGAGTTCCTAATTAACGCTTATTTTTCCCAGCAAACTAATATTTCCAATGTCTGAACTGAAATGGGTAATTAAGACATTGCCTTCATCTACCTGGTGCATCCATCAGTTGTCTACTGTCCTACACACAGCACCCAGCTCTAAGAAACACTCTGGTGTGTCTGTCTGCAGTTTGTCTACATAATGTTTTCCTCTTTTACTTACAGGTCTTTGCTTCCCTCACCACATGCTGGCAGCATGCCCACCTGCAAGACATGGCAAACGTTAATGAAAACATCTTGAAATTTTTCACTGAGTATTTTTTAGACTTCCTCTCTTTATTCGCAACTCCCCTTAAAGCCTTAGTGTTTTTCTTTAGAGGCTGTTGATCAGTAAAATTGTTGGATTAATGAAAAAATTATCTGCCTACATCTGCTTTGGTAATTCATGGAGATAAATGACTGCACCTTCAGCTGTCATCCAGGGAACAGTTATGTCCCAACAATAATTGTGGGCTTTTTTCAGTGACCTTCAAATACCTCAAATAGATGAGATTTACTCATGACCAATGTGGATGTATGTCTTATGTACACCTTGGCTGCTTTTAGGGAACATTTCTCTATTTCCAAGCCAAACCTTAAAAGAATGTGGGTAGCACTATTAAATAATCCATCCATTTATTATGTACAAATAAATGTTTTTTTCTTTCATTATTCAAAATGACAACTGAGTTTATGGTATTGATGTACTAGAGACTCCAAAAGAAAAAAAATAACAAAAAAACCCCCAACACCCAGTGTTTCTCACCACCTGGTAATGTAGGAATCTGATAAAACCTCAGAGACCTCTGATTCATATTTGGCCTGCTTTTGACCCCTGAACTTTGTGAAGTGATGAAACTGGAACAGCAGTACTTGCGTATTTAAACAGTTGTGTTTGAAAAGCCACATGAGGCACACTTAGCACCACCTTTCTTTTTTTTTTTTTTTTTCCAGAAAATCAGCTTTTTCTTTTCTATTTCTTGTTCACACTTATTTTTTATTTTTTTTAAATTTTCTGTTCTTGTGAATTTCTGTTATTACACATTGAGAGGTTATTGAGCAGCACCAAGAGTCATATTCTGTTCTAAAATCATTCACCAGATGTATGACCTTGGGCAGTAAGTGAAATGTTACTTCACCTGTGTTTGAAATGGGCATATAACTGAGGTAAGACACAGTGTGGAGGCTGTGTGATGAGGTAATTGCCTCTAGGCATAAGTAGGGGTGTGTGGATCCGTGGTGTTCTGGTGTTATCGAATAGACAGGAATTATTCCATTGACAGACTACAGACCCTTTTGTAAATCTGCTTATTTTGTATATAAATCCCTCACAAACAGGTACAGTGGTAGGTGGTAGATCACTGATGAGAAGCAATACTGCAAATGCTTTTTCTCTGTGTGAAAACAAAGCTTGTCTTTGGCTAAAGCTTCTTGTACCCTCTCTCCTCCCTGCCCCCCCCTCCCCCCCAAATGATAAACAGAAGTAGCTTCAGGTCTTACGTTTTTGAGTAACTTGTATCTCAGTTTTCTTTGTCCAGAGGTACCAGTTCCTTCTTTGAATCTTTTTCTTCAGTGTATTAAGCAATTCTCAGCCCAGAAAGCAGAGATCAAAATCTATTCTCTAGATTTTAAGAAAGCATGCCTTTGTTCTGGCAGCCGTTCTCAAATATTCACGTACATGTTTAGGCTTTCTAAAGTTAGTTCTCCTGTTAGACTTGCACTTCTTGGTCTTCAGCAGTGTTTTGGCAGGCAGGAGGAAGTGGAAGGTAATTTTATGACTGTATTTTATGACTGAATCATTGACATTTTTGTTTGAAGCCTTGAAAAATGATCAGTCTTCGAAACGGTTGGCTTTCCTAAAGTTGTAAGCAAGGATGAGAGCTGGGAACACTTGGGCATGCTGGTGTGTTTATTTTGATTACTACAGTAGTAACCATTGTGGTGAGCCTCAAACCTTCTAGGTTTTCCTCATATGCCTTGAGTTTGGAAAAGGACAGTGATCACCCAGCAGAAAACAAATGACAAATTCTTACTGATTAAGAAAAAACTGTTCTCCGTGTTTAATGAAAGATATATCACGTTTCAGGCAGCTGGTGGGGAAAAGGTTAAGATAAATCTGGAGGGAAAAGGGAAATACTCTAGCTGGCTGCAGACAGCAGGTATACAAAGCCTTGTCTCAGAAGAGAGGTGCTCTATTTAGGGGCTACAGATTTATAGCAAGAGCCTGAACAGCAGGGTACAGTGCAGCTCAAACCAAAGGAACCTACAAAGGTTTATTAGAGGGTGACTGTTAGATGCTCAGAGAGCAGGACTTGTCTATTAAAGATAAAACTGAACACAGGAAAGGGTGGTTGGAGTAAACCTTTTCACTGACCTTTATTGTTTGACAAGGCTACAAGGAACCAGATATTATCCTTTGGACATTTTCACTGGAGTTTGGGGCTAAATATTGTCTATCCCAACTGATAAACTGGGGTAATACTCAAGATCCTAAAGGAGGAACATGTAGTTTACTTATGAGCCAGAAGCATCAGTGAAAAGCCCGCTGTGACCTAATAAGTCATCTCTAGTGATGCAATAGAGACTCACTGACAAACATAGTTCAAAACAAAGGAGAAAAGATACTTTTTTTGTTTGCTTGTTTGTTTTTATAAGTTATTTCTTTTACAAGCATGGAAATTTGGGGCTGCTCCCCATGATTGAGTGACATTTTATACAGACATTGAAAGGCTCTTTATATTTTGCTTCCCCCACCCCCCCTTTATTGATTTTTCTTTTTAAGACTTTAATTCACTCTTCTTCAGTTGCTACACTTAAGAGAGAAATTCTGTAGGTCACATAGAGATAACATTCCAGCCCACACTAGGTCACTCACACCTCACATAAGAATATAAGCTTCCTGCAGACAGCTAGTCCTTTCCTGCTTTTTGGGCTTTTTTCCTCCATATTTCCTTTTTTTCCTTTTCTCCCTTAGTATTTGGGTCTTAATCTTTCTTTAGAGTTATCCTTCACACTGTGCTTATCTAAAATGTACCAATAATTGTTGCTACTTCTATGTGGTTTGATCATTCTGTGCATTCTTTGTTGAAACTATCAGTGAAACAAGACATCTAAAATACGATTCTGTAGAGCTAAAGCAATATTTTGGGTATCTGAAATCTCTTATAAATTGGCCTGTAGAGAGTCAGTTTTTAAAAAGAAAAAATGACAGCAACAAGCCAACCCTAATGACATATTTCAGTGTAATGCTGTAATTTTAGCTCCTGCCATGAACTATTGCTGTTGTGCAGGAAAGTATTTTGCTAGTAAATGGTGAAGTGATTTCCAGTAAGGCCCTTTTCCTTTATTCCATCTTTCCATCGACAAAATTCCCATCTCACCAGTTCCAATGTATTAAAAAGAAAATACTCATCTGAAGCACATTAGATACCATGTGAGTGCCCTACAAAGAGTAAATAGTGAAGAGGAGCTGTTGTAGTTTCACCTTGCTTATCTTCAGATGTTTTTGCAAAGGCAGAAGATGAAGGTGCTTCTTGCTTTGAAATGGATGAAGTGTACCAAGTCCATGATCTGTTTATTGGTGTCAGCTTTTTTACCTTGTTCCTGGGTGTGTGCACAGCAATGTGCAAACACATATAACAGCCTCTGCACTATGCACCTTTTCCCAGGAGGCCAAATATCTTTTGTAATAAGTCTTTTTACTCATCCTTTTTCTCTGCTACACTGTTTCTTGCTTGCTGGAATTCTCCTCCTTAAATGCTCTTTCAGTTCTCTCTTGCCTATTGCAATTAATTTTCTAGCAATTCTATTCTTAACTGGTGGATGCATTTCTGGGGCTCTTACAGGGCTGACCAGCTTCAAGAGCTATTGCCACAGTCAGCTGCCATGTAAGAATTTGTTACTGGATGGATCAACAGGGAAAAGGTGGTCAGCAGCTACATTCATGATTTGGTCAATACTTGGGAAGCAGAACCTCAAACCTCTGCACCACTGCAGACTGAGGGTGCTGGTGGGGAGGACAAGGACTGTTACACCAATTTCCAGATCTTATGGGGCTGTCATTTCTGAACTTGGGAGTCATGAATCAGAATTGGGCTTTAGAGCAGTAAGTCACAGAGCATTCACCGCTGGCAAGTGTAGGGATGCAAAAGGATGAATAAAGCCCTAAATGTTTTTTGTTTGATGCTCTCAACACAAAACGATGAATCCATTAGCAAGTCCTGCTGCCAAAAGAAACAGACTTGCACTTGTAGATTGCTTTCATTCTGTGCTATCAAGCCACTGCATGGTCAGCTTTTGCAAAGCTGAGAGTCATCTATCACTTAAAAATGTTTTTTTGGAGGTTCAATTGTCTTTGCCTTAAGTGCATGTGTGTGTCTGCTTGAAAGAGTCCCACTAAAATATACTGGCACTGTCAAGCACCTCAAACAAAATCTATAATGAAAAAACGTCTTATTTTCTGTTTGTTTTGAATTATTTCAAAGTTTGTCAATAGTTCCACATGACAGCGAGGCTTTTGGAGTGTTTTTTGTCTGTGTTGTTCTGTCAGAGAGCCTGGACAGATCCTACTATACATGATAGGAAAAATGTGTCAGTGGAGAGTGGACCAGGGCAGTTCTAAATCACTAAGGGGGCAAGAATATTTCTGAGCCTGAATCAAGCTTGCTCAGGCAAAACTTCCTGCAGTCCAAAGTACCCCACTCCTGAAGACTCCTGAATATGTGAAAGATCTGGGATCAGATGAGTAATGTCTCTAGAAAAAAAAAAAGTCCTAAAATAAAGATTTTTTTTTTTTCTTCATGAGATATTTTATCCAGCATAGTAAAAAATGTGTATTTATAGCCTAGATTATGCTTTGTTTTGTGGGATGAAAAAACACATTTTCGAGTTGGCCCCATTCCTGAACAGATGTTACTGGCCTGGGTGAATAACTTATTCAAGCATAGGATTTAACAGAATTGGATGAGAATTTTTGCCAAACTCAATTCTCACTAAAATTGAAATCTTCCACCACTTTTCTTCCCTCTGTCATACAGACTCTGCTGTTCAGTTCATCCCAGTCTCTGTCTTCCGGCTGTGGTTGTTCAGGGGTTACATCAACCCATTTGGTTTCAAATTTGCATTATTCTCATGTAAGTAAATATCTTTTTTGGTATATTTTTTTTTTACCCCCCTAATTCCATTTAAATGTAATTCTCCCTTGGAAAAAGGACTGTCATGGTAACATCAACGGCTTCAGTGTTTGTCTCTCACTGATTTCTCACATCAAATATGTTCATTTTGCTAGTGCAAAGATGTTTCATTCTAATTGCCATTGCCTCTAAATCCAGTTGGCTTTTTTCCTTTTTGTACATTATCACCAATATTTAAAGTTTTTCAGGTCAAATTAGAGTCATAGTGGCATCTGTGCCAGGCATTGCTTTCAGAGAGACTACCCAGGTGTGGCTGAATGCAGTCAGATAAACAGTCCTCTCTATGCAAAAGGGGACAGACTGGATCTTCTTCACTTGTCTTTGATGGATCTGTGGTCTGAAAGGTCTACAAAGCAAATAAATTAATTTGTTGTCCAAGCCTGCACTGAATTAAGGGCATGAATCTTTCTTTTTTCTTTTTTAAAGGTTTGGAAGGTGACAGTTTTTGTGGAGTTATCACTGAGTTTGAGCAATAGTACCAAAACAGCTTGGTGAGGAACAGGACTCTGGCTGTGATTTTTTTTCACTCACCTGAGTTATTATAACTACCTCCCTACATTGTTCTGGTGCTCTAAACCAGGGGCTGTTGTGTATCATTAACTCTGACATTGTTATTGGGGTAAATCCTCAGATGGATTCCCTCAGAGATGGAAGGATTTTTTTGTCTCTTTGGGGATTGTCCTCAGTACTAGGGTCTCTGTCAAAGCGCAGGAAGGCAGATTCTTCTCACCCACCCCACCTGCTCATCACTGAAGTAATCTGCGCTCCATGTAGGTGGAACAGAGTAGAGTGCAAGTGCATTAAACACAACCCAGAAAACACTACTAATGCTCTGAAATATGGATGAGAAATACTTGAAAAAATCTAGGATTTGCTTATTCATTCCATAGCCACAAGTTGCATGAGCATTTTGCATGGTCGAATCTCTTATGTTTGCATGCAGTGCAATTGTATCTACTTCTCAAGGTTAGTGAGGCAGCAAGTACAACTGCTCTGTCCATGAAAACACATTAACAGGAGTGTTTGAAATACCAGTACTGATCCTTTTTTCCCCTCTCTTCCTCTGTTGGTATATTAGGAAACATACTCTGTAAATCTCACGTTTTAATTCCCTTTTGGATCAGAGTTTAATGCTTAAAGAAGCATTTGCCTGCCAACACTGTTATTAATGCATCTCATTCTTAAAAGACAACATGGAAAGTAAAACCTTCTTGAAAATTAAGGAATTTGAAGGAGTTATATTCTTAAGATATTAAGTCCATGTATTAAAGGTATACAGGCTGATTCTCAGATGCATTCATGTACTCCGTTTGGCAAGAGGATCATCTATGTGAGTAGTTCTTTGTTTTCCTTTGTGGTTTGTACAAGTCGTTACAGCACTCAGACTGATACTAGCAATAATGGAAAATTCTTCAGAAATGCTTTAAATATCAGAGGCTAGATTCTACTTTACTCGCTCTAGGCTGATGCCAGGAGGGCTGCATTTGATTCCATAGTCTAATCCATCTTTAAACTGGTAGAGTGCAGGGGAGCAAGGAAATGTAATCATATTCTCATATATTCTGTTCTGATATCTAAAAAAAATTACATCAGCTGTAAGATTTTATGCTAAAAGTCTTGTTTCCAGTGACCATCTGCAGCACTGATCCTGCTCAGCAGATCTTGGAAAAGTCTAGTTCAGTCATGAAGGCAACCTAGTATGCAAATAATCACTGCTTGGTGCATCCCGTTTCAGGCTGTCATTGACTGTTCTTCTGTGTTGCCATTCTTACAGTGGGCATCACAAGTATGTATAGAGAGATGAAGGGCTCTTTTGTAAGTATGTCCTGGATGAAACAACAGAGTTTAGAGAGTTTATTCAGTCTTGTCTCCCCAGCCTCCCTTAGTCAAATACCTACTGACACATTATTATCCTTAGGGAACCAGATTTAACCTTTGGAAATAAGGTGTATAAAGCAATGTAGTTATCCACTAGCAGAGGTTATTCATTTGCTCGTTGCATGCCATGTTCAGCATGCTCTTCTGGGGACTGGGTTCTGCTCCCATTGACCCTTCAGGGCCTTGACTCCCTTTGCATTGAGTTTTGAGTGGGATTCCTTCCACTGACCTCCGGCACCTGAAAGCTGTCTGCAGAGTCTAAACCAGTCAGGGAGGTGTTTCTTTATTGATGAAGAGAAAACAGATACCTCCCTAGGGAACTGCATCCCATTCTGAGATACCTGTCTGAATAGCTGTGATGAACTGCCCTTTCTGAGGTTTTCTCTGCACAGCCACAGATTATAAAGGGAGCAGAATAGCTCAGACCAAATGGTTGATAAGAGGAAGGGTGACTGTGTGTAGGCAGTCATTGTGGCAGCAAAGATCCTCTGCCTCAGGATGTCAGAATTTTATATCCATACTAAACAGATTTCAGTAGCTAAGTAGGCAATGACAAAACTCTTTGATAGAAGCAGCTACAGATCCTGGAAAATGTTGTATCTGGTGGGGAAATGAGGGGTGAGAGGAAAAACATGCACCTGCAATTTAAAATAAATATGTAAATCAGTAGATTGTCAGGAACTCTCTATTTCCCTTCTGGGAAACCAGTTTGTGAAGCTGAGATGATGATAATGTACTTTTAAATGAAGTTTAGATATGGTGCTTTCTGCAAAAGGAAAGAATTTTGGTAGAAGTCACTACATAACAGCACTTAAAAGATTATCAAAATATGTCTTCCAGTGATACTGAAGTCTTCAATCCAATGATGAGCTCCATCATTGTGCTAGGAAAGAAGCTGTTTGGAAGAGGCTGTTTTACAGGTGACACAATGTCCATTTCCACTGCAATAGCTTCATATTTTCATCTGAAGGCTTTTTCAGAGTTTGTGCTGAAGTGTGAGGGATTTACATCCTGATATGGCAGTCAAGGAACAGATAAACCAAGCATAAGTCAATAAACAGCAAGGCCACAATCAGTGCCAGCCTCAGCTCATTCTATATCTGTGAGCATTTTGGTAGACTCCACTGGAAACTTGAGGATAAAGCATGTAGGTTTTTTCCCTCCATACCCTCCCAGCAGAGTAACTGCTCAAAGGAAATGTTGTAAAGCACAAAGTCTCCAGTCATCCAGGAAACAGAAGGTTAGAGCATGTCTTGAGGCAGCCTGGCTCTATCTCCTCCTAGTATTTATAATTCTGGGAAGTTAGAAATCCTACTTGTCTCTGTCATTTTTTTCTGATTTTTTTTTTTCCCCCCTACATTTAGCAATCCTTTGGATGAGAAAGCCAGGGAGGTTGGTTTGTTTGTTTGGGTTCTTATTGTTGTTAATTTGTTTCCCTGTCACACATGGCTGCAAATTTCAAGCTGCCACAGCATTGGAAAATGTTTCTTTTTAAAATAGGATTTTCCACAAGAATTTTAAGAGACAAAACAGCTCAGCAAATTATTTCCTAGGGCTTTACATTTGAGTAGATGGATAAACTTTTGGTCAAAATAAAGTTAAACATTTCCTGTTAGTATTTTAGCTCAATAATAGCAGATCTGGACTGTCTTTAGAAAATTGTTTTCTTAGATGTGCCACTCCTTGAACAAAATGAGTATAAATTCATAGAATATTATGGAGGATGTTTCTTCGTACTCTGCGGCAAAGTATCAACTTCTGCTGTCTGTTGATTCAAAAATTAGAGGTGTGCAGTAGTTGCTCTGGCAACAGAGTCTCATTTTACCCCTTTTCTCGTTTGTTACTAAATTACTGAGCACTGGAGAGATGCATCAAAGAGCACCTAGAGACACTGTTAATGTAATGAAACACAGTCTTCATCTACTTAAAACATGTTGTGTCAGCTTGGAAATAAGACAGGTGATGTCTTTACCCTCAGAAATTGGCACCGTGTCAACTAAAAGTTTTAAAGTTATGAAAATAAGGTCTACAGACCAAAAAAAAGTTCCTTTTATGGAATTGAATGATGTGTTGTACCTGGCAAAACGGAATTTGTTTGTTAGCAAATTATAAAATCACATCCTTTTTACTTTAGTGATCGTGACATCTGTCAGATGATTTTAGTGTTTTTAAGTACTTCAGTTGATATCTTCTGTGTATGTGTTGTATAATAAATGCATAGTTTACAGCTACTATTGCAAACCCTTAAAAGTAATATCAATCCTTCAGATGGAAAAAACCCAAGGACAGGAATCTGTGTTACTGAAGATACTACTGTGCACTTTTTACATTTTCTCACATGGTTGTTTTTTTTTTTGTTTTGTTTTTTTTTTTTTTTTTTGGCTCTTCCTAAAAAGACTGAGGGTTTTATGGGCAAATAGAGCATTTACCTCTGTGTGGCACAAGAAAATTTAAGTGTTTTTAAATATAGCAACAATTACAGCACTACGGTAACCATCTAAAGCCCTTTGGGGCTCAATATCAGAGGAGTGAGGGGATTGAAGTTTATGAGTCTTGCTGCACCATTGTGCATGGTGCAGCTGTTGCTGCTGGCAAACTCCAGTTCCCAGATTCCCCAGAAGTGCTGTCAGCTCCAGGAACAATGGAAATTATTGAAAGAAGTATAGTTCCAAGAGGTATCTCCTTTGAAGCCTCACGCTGTATCATACAAATGCTCATTATACAGTGTGGTTTTAGCTGGTATTTCAGTGTCAAGAGCTTTCACTCAGCTTTGACACTCAGATAAAATTAAGAAAGAAACACGTTCTTCAAGAAAAAGTATCACACACCATGAAACCAGCTTGGCTCCCTGTTTTTCAAGCATAAGAGTTGGGGCTAAACTCTTGTGTCCTCGTCTCCTAGGAAAAAATGAGGAAGGATGAAAACAGTAAGGTTCAGTGTTACTATTTTTCTGCCATGACAGAGTCTCATCTCTGGCATGACGCTTATGCCAGGCACTATGCTTGCAAGGCACCACCAGTGCATCTCCTGTGCCAGCACTGCCAGACCTTTTACGTGCTGCAAAGGGGCAAGGTGAAATGAGCATCTCATCTGGATACCTCTCTGTATTGTACTCCTGGTTTATAAATACTTCTGCCATATGTAGCAAAAGTTCCTGAATTTATTACTTGTGTGAAGACACATTTGGCTGTGATTTGAGAGGTTATATGTGGAATAGAATTGCCTTGATAATGTTTTTCTGTGCATCTGTAGAATATTATCAAGTAGTAGGAGACCAACTAGTAAGACCTTCCATAATGTCAGCAAGATTTCAACTCCTTAATACAGTGGTCTTGTACTGTTTCCTAGCTTGAAAACTCTGTACTAAGCCTTTAAAATTACACTATAAGCTACAGACCTTTGTTTAAAAGTAAGGTTCCAGATAATGCTTATAAACGTAGGTGTTTGTTTCTAGTCTTACATTGCAACCTTTTCATATGTAATTCTGGTATACTTGCACCAGCTTCTTTTGACTGTCATTTTTAATGTATAATGTTTTTGCCAGGTGGGCTATAGAGCTGTGTTATCACTACAGTAAAAAAGTCCACATGTACCATGTTACAAAGAGCAGAACATACCAGATATAATTTCCATACTGGGTTTAGGGATCAGATTTTAGCATAACTTTGCTCCAGATGCAAGATGTGGACAGCAGAGACATGTTTTGTTACAGGTTTTACTAATGCAGGCTTAAAATAACATGACTGAAGTTCTAAATTGAGATGACAGTTGCACCTTTTCTGGATAAAAGAACCAGCTGCAATGTTATGCCTGGTTTTAAAACCAATACACGTGATCTGAAACAGATTTTTCTATTGTGGTTTTGAAAATTTCCCTTAAGACAGAGGGATTGTTTAGGAACATTTCAAAGAAATGTAAACATGCACTTACACCAAATATCTTTTGTCCAGGCCAAATTTCAGCTGGTGTGTTTGCTACTTTCTACCTTTCAAGGTTTCAGTGGCACTTTTCTTTACTTGTATTCTCCTTAAGTTTCCACACTGGTGCGGTGTAGACGCATGTAGTTAGACTACTAAAGAAATGCATCAGACCAGGGGAAGTTGAGGCTGGTGAAAGACTTTCCTAGTAATTAGTACTTCTGGTCTCTGACACTGGGCCAAATAAGTGAGCTTGGGCAGCTATGTGGAAAATGACATCAAGGAACTGGTCAAGTGGATAGGAGCAACACATGGTTTTGCTGGAGAGAAAAATTTCTTTCTTGTGATACCTGAGGATGTTTCTTCTGAATACAGCATTAACAAAGGAACAGAAGCTGAGTCTGTCCTTGGCAATTCTTTGCAGTTGACGTGTTAGAAAAGGATCCATGGAAGATCAAAATCTAACAGGGAGGTATGGAAGTCATTGCAGATGAATGAAAGCTCGTAGATGTCATATGCATCACATATTACAGGATGCTCTTTAGTCTGTATGCTGTACTACACAAACTTTCCTGTGTGCTTTTTGGCAGAACTTTGCTCCCATGTAAACATTTTGCAAACTGGCATGAAGCAGCTTGTTTTGCCTACAGCATCAAAGTCTTGGTGTCTCACAGCTTACAGTGACTCATGCGTTTCTTTACAGTTTGGTTGCCTCCCCATAAGACAGCATAGTATGGCCTGTAGCTGGTTAGTAGGTTTACTGAGTACATTGATGTCCTTTTGGTTGAAAGGAGCATATGAACAAACAGTAAAATGAGAAGCCATGGATAAATAGATGATGTTTGGGATAATGATAATTGCAGTTAAGTGGAAGAGATCAGTAGAGTGAAAAAAAAAAAAAAAGGAAAAGAAAAAATCAGTGACAAACATTGCTGTCTTTTCCTTATTCTAACTCCTCTTGTACAAACAATCTTTGCCAAAGAAGCGAGAACAAATGAATTCGGTACTGCTTTGATTACTTTAAGACAGGTATGACCTTTTTTTTCCCACAGAACATTAGAGGTAGAGGTCAGTGCTCTACTATTTTTTTTAATTGAAAGTCCATCAGCTTAATTTGGAAACAGACTTTGCGACCCTAACTCAGCCTAAAATCTGGATATTATTCAATTTTCTCAGAGACTAGATCTTCAATCCTTAGACCTAATTTTGTGTTGTGGATTCTTGCGGTGACCCCTGCTCTTCATTGTCTTATGTACAATGAAATTACTGAACCAGCAGCATGGAAATCCTTTGACAACAGTCCTCAAACACGTTCAGAATTGTGGGGAGCAACTTCATACACAACACTTAACCATGAACTCCAAATATGAGTGCAGACCTCCTGCGTATCTCTTAAAATATCATGTTAAGCCTAAATCAAATCTGAACAAAATCTTCTTTACTCATCTTTCTTTCAGTGAAATCCTTTGCAGATTCCCTGAACAACCCCACCCTCTGACATCAGTGACTGCAACGAGAGGAGAGACTGAGGTACAAGAATTTGAAATTACATTATTTGTGACTTTCTCGTTCTTCCTCTTCTACTAATGACAATACAGGGGAATGATTATCCTTAGTAGATGAAAAGCAAGCACTAAAGTGTGTTTCAGATTTTTTTTTTCTGTAAATTGTACAGAATACATTGAAGTCCCTCAAACACTTATAAAGTCATGTGTCACATATGAAGAGGTCAACACTGGTCTTCTGGCTCTTGTTTTTTTTTCTATATATGAATCATAGACAACAATTAAAACAATGTTTGCATTACTAATTTAATCTGCACCACAATTTATGAGGGTTCTCAAAATACTTGTAACCCTCAGAAAATATTCTCACATAGGCTGGTGCTATTACCTGCTCATGTTGCAAATGAGATACAAAGATGGCACAGCTGAAATCTTCCAAAGTAAAAACTGGCTGGGGCAGAGAAAGAGCACCTCAGTTTCTGGGTGTCCAGCTTGAGCAGCACAGGATTTTATTATCAGACATGCTTTCACATATCAGTGAGAGGTCCCAGTGTTCTGCATCTCTGATAAATAAACACACCATTCAGACAATTCAAGTTTTGTGCAGCAAGTAAGCAAAAGCTCCAGAAAATGGAGCTTCTGACTGCATTGAAGCACATCTGATGTAATAAAACCAGTGGGACAGCTTTCATTTTCACACTCAGGCTTTCAACCACACATGAGTGCCTGGTTGGTTAATCAGGCTGCTGAGCAATTCTGTACAACTTCTTCCCTTTAAATAACTTTGTCAAAGTCAGACTCGCATGTATGCTGTGCTCTCTACCCTAGAGTCACTCAGGAACATTCTACAAAAGGCATTTTTGTGTCTTTATAATTGAATTGATTCTTAAGTTGTGCCATGGGTGTACACCTTATCAAAGAAGAGCTAGCACTCCATTTCTTCATAATGCCCTCTAGGAGGAGGTTTAACATGCAATGTTTGTTGTTTCTAGCAGGTCTCTCTGCAGAGAGAGAGGTCGCTACTCAGGGAGGCACTTTCCTCCTTGGAAACAAGAAAAGAAATCACCGGGAAGGAGAGGAAAATGCATCTGGGTAACAGGAGGGGATCTTGTCAATCTTCAAGCCACTAGAAAATGATCATGAAAGTATTTTGTTAGAGAAGCCTATAATGGTACTATTGCTTGTCTATTGTGGCCGCTAACAGCAAACAGCCTGCAAGGGCGGGGGAGAGGTAGGATTAGAGAAATTGTGAAGAGGGACTCTGGATGCTTGAAAAGTGCATTCCTGCTCATCAAGGTCAGAAGGGTCAAAACAGTGTCATCATTCATCCTCAATGGAAGTATTTCTATAAACAAATTGACCTTTTAAAACATCCATGGCATATATGGAATAATGCTAATGATGTACTATTGGATTTCTTCCGCAAGTGGAAGCAGAAAAGCAATTGTAGTTCACTTATGTTGAGCTGGAGACTATGTTGCACAGTACTTCTACTGCAGCCATCCTGATTTTGTTGTTGTTGTTTTTTAAGAAAGCTTAATTAGTATCATAATTTTTGGTGCATTTTAAGAACAAGCCTAGTTAGTAATTTTTTTTTTTCAGAAGGCTTGCTGTTATCTGCATATATATTTGTGGGAATAGCATTTGGTCGAAGCTATATTTATCCATTGAAAGTCGGAAAAAGGGTGGGCTAGATCTTTCCTAAAGGAAGGAGAACAGACTACCAGCTTTCTCTGTCCAGCCTAGTGATTTCACTTGTCCTCAGTTGTGCTTTTAAGCAGGGATGCTTGTCCAGTTCATCATCTGACTTCAATTCTTAGTGGGTCTATCACTTAAATAACTTAATCAAGTTTTCTTGTTAATAAGGAAATTGCTCTTCCATAATGTACTTGAAGTGCATGAAAAGAGCTTCCAGAAGACAATGATAGGTATAGGTGTTATACTGAACAAACTAAATATGTGTGGTAGTAAATGTCTGTGAAGTAACTTCATATGTTAAGTTAAACGTTTATTTCAAGCTTTAATTAAAAGTTCCCTTGATAAAATTTTCAGAAGCATTAAAGCTGCCAACTATTTTGAATCATTCTCTCTCTGTGTGCAGTCAGGGGCATGTTTTCCTCACCATCTTGCACCATGCACATTATTAGTTCACAAACTCACAGTACATAACAGAGGAGAAAACTGCCCTTGACAGTAGCTGTCTACTCTGCAAGGTAATAATGTTTCCAAATGCCTGAATAAAAGCACATTAGCAGCAGGAGTCAACAAAGGTAGTTTTATGATTTTTATTTTTAAAGAAAGACTTTAACAGTGTCCCTGATACTTTTTTAGAATCTTTTTCAACTGGATTTTTCTTGAACAATACTTACAACATCCTGATCTTTGGGGTCAAATCATTCTCTCAGTTGCATGCTGAGCAGTTCTGAAAATTTGGAACGAGTTTAAAAGTTTGAAGAACTCACTTAAACTGCCAAGTTTAAACATAAAGAGATTTAGGCATTCCTTGGGTCCTCCGAAGCACAGCTTTTTTTTCAGATTTCCATCTCTTTTTTGGAGATATATTATGGTTTCTACAAAATGAGGGGAAAATAACGAAAGGCAAGTCTTTCAGTTTAACAGCTAGCAAAAAGAAAAAATATGCCAAGCACACAGGACAGCTGATACTAGAAGAAAGGCCTTATTTCAAACTACTTAAGGTCTTCATGCAATGAAGGCACTGGGATGGGGCTCAGAAACCTGGTGTTAGGTTTTTTTGTTTGCACCTAATATGTGTATATTTAAGTTTGGGAAATTCACTTACAAGTTCTCTGACCCTGCTGTGTAATGGAATCAGTAACACCTCTTTTGCTCCTCCTGTATGCTTAGGGTGAAGACCTTTCAGGCCAAGATCTCTTATGTGGGAATGGACGAGTCTGCTATAATCTGGTAATTAGAAACAAAAGGGGGATGAAGCAAATCTGTCCCTTCTTAATCCTTTCATAGATAATTAAGCAAATAGAATGCAAAATGGAAACAGGAGGAAGAATTATTTCATGGTGAGGGTGACAGAACACTGGAACAGGCTGCCCAAGGTGGTTGTTGAGTCTCCCTCTCTGGAGATATTTAAGACCCGCCTGGATGAGTTCCTGTGTGACCTGGTATAGGTGATCCTGCTTTGGCAGGGAGGTTGGACTTGATGATCTCTTGAGGTCCCTTCCAGCCTCTGACATTCTGTGATTCTGTGAAAATACAGTCCAAACGGAATTCTACATGAGCTTGAGCACTTACAGGAAGATTTCTAGGTGAGAAATCAATGGGTTAGTTGCCAGTTGCTTTTCCTTGGGTACCTAAACTATTTATTTTACTGGTTTAGGGAAGAATCCAAGCATTCTGAAAAATACTTTAGATGTTATTTTCATTTGCTTATTTTTTACAGCAGTATATCTTATATGTAGGTCAACAAATCCTAGGCCTCACTCTAAAAAAAATAGCATAATATGTTTTGGTCAAAATGTTTATGGTTGAGCTGAAAGCATTCTAGTGGCTGTAGAGGATCTCAAAAGTCATTGCATATTTGCATCATCTATAGGAAAAAGTGGAGCAGGGAAAGTAGGAAATTCAATGTTGAATCTGCCCTTTAGCATTGGTTAGGAGTTACTGAGAAAGATGTACTCTGGAGTAGAGTATCATCCAGTTCTACTCCTGTAAGATTCATATACCTCCTATTGTGTTAATAGTTTAAAGAGAAAAATGCTTGAAAGAGAACATGATCTTTAAAAGTAATTACAAAATAAAGCTAGTAATACTGGACAGCACTTCAGAAAGCAAATAATACAGAGCAACTGAAAGTTAAGTCTTTCCATTGACTTTTGCAAGTTTTTGAGAGTTCAAAGCTGCATTTTGCTGGCAGGGGACCACCTTTGAAGGTGCCTTGAAGAAGTGAGTGAAGAGAAATTTGAAGTCAAGAGGGAACATTAAACTGAAGAGGTGACTTCAGGAGCTTCATATCAGGAAATGAAGCATACACTGGTGTGGTGTCACTCCTAGTCAAAAGCTACCAGTACAATAGGGACACACTTTTCAACTAGGCCTTGTGTATGTAAATACAAGTACATGCACATAAGCTAGTGACTCGATTTAGATGTGAACTGTTGGAAATTCTAACCTCTGAATGCGGGTGTCCTCTTAAAAGAGTCTGTTTTCACTGATATACAGATCATCCAGAGTTAAAAATTGTGACATTAAACTCTCCTTTGAAGCAAGATTCAGTTCACCAGATGTTTAAAGTAATTAGAAGCAAAACTCTCCCAGTTTGCAGCATCCCAGGCACTATGGGAAACCTTGCATTCTCAATTTACAGTTCCTGTTGCAAGGCTATCAGTGACGCAGTGAAGCGGAGGGTTATGGCATAGAAGCACAGGGCTGGGGCTCCCAGTCCAGCTCTGTCCCTAAACTGCTTTGTGTTGATGGTCACAAGGTTTGAAGGTGATTAAGTAAGAGCAATAGTGACAGGTACTGCTCAGAAAAGATGGCTTGTAACAAGATGCTGTCAGGGCACAAGCCAAGAGCTCCATTTGCTAGTTGTGCCCCTCCGCCAAAGCACTGTAGACCAGGTGCAATGCTGCAAATGTGCCTGAATGCCACCTCTAAAGGTGACCTAAACCTGAACCTGAAGTTAAAGAGACTTATCCACACAACCTTGCCTGTGAGTTCAGAAGAAACAGTTTCCTTTCAGTCATTTAGTGTTATTGTTATTATTTCTTTAGCTTTTATGCAACAGTAAAAAGGAGGCTTCAGTTCCTGGCTGCAGCAGCCCCTCCCACAAAATCAAAAGAATATGACTTTGATTTTGAAAAAAACTGAATAAATATGCCCTGAATACAGAGGGAAACAGATTCTAAACACCTCAAATTCTTGGAAGAAACAATTGTTCTTTCTTTTATTTGATTCATCCCCAAAGGTTCAATATATGTGTCTCACTCACGGAACCTGGGTGGTTTCTAGAGCCAAGGCTTTGTTTCAAGTGAAGGCGTTGAAAGAAGCCATAGGAACAATAAGACAGAAAGTGTAACCAAGGGATTGTGATTTTGGCTTTTAGGCAGAGTTGTTGATTTGGCAGATCTAACTCCGAGTTTTCTTTAAATTACCTGATTTTCATTGTGTTGGATCCCTTGCAATTTCTGAAAGTCAGATCCTGTGAAGGGGTCTTGAGTATTTAGCAGAAATCACTACGTTGCTTCAAGTAATGCAGGTATGAGAAGACTATCCCTGTCAGGGAGACCATGGGTGAAGCACAACTGCCAAACCCTTGCTCACCATTCTGACAAAAAGCCTATTTTAACTTCTCTCAAGAGAAAGGGAAAACAACTCTTCTTTTAAGCCCCTTCAGCTACTGAAGGAGTCCCTGTGTATGAATGCCTGCATGTTTCATTTCTCCCCAAAATGCACCAGAGCTTTGTGCAGGTTTCCAGTTTGCCGGCCAGGGCAGCACACCTTGGTGAAGGGGACAAGGTTCTGCTTTTGCTGTGACTGAAGACAGCTAATATGGGAGGTCTGACCCAGTGCTGCAGCCAAGTTTGTGTTCTCACAGCATCATATTTAAGGGCAAGGAGCTCCCCCCCAGGTGTGCAACCTGAACAGCCCCACTCACCCCCTCTTGCCTTTGTCATAGAAGCCCCCAGGTACCTGGCACACTTCAGGGTTTCAGACCTGTAGAAGCATGGCTGAACTTGGCACTCTCAGCTTCCTTATGCAGTACCTTCTGCAAGGCAGGCAGTATTTCCTGACAATCATTTTGCCTTGTTTTTAATTTTGATTAAATAGGTGTAAGATGAGAAACTGGGGACAAGTGTTGTGTGCCTGCCTAGGGTACAGTGATTTTGACCATCTAGAAAGATGCCAGAAAAGATGTCTTCTCTTCCTTGCTACAGTCCAGGGAGGGGGGAAGAGGGGGGGAAGAAAAGAAAAAGAAAGAGAGAATTTTATTAACCTCTGTGGTGTCTCTAATTGCCTTTGTCCTCTGTTGTTGATTAGAGCTAAGACTCCTTCAAAAACTTGTTTGACTAATTTTATCTATTTGTTTGAGATCTTGCTTTTGCTTTGCACTGGAGGTTTTCAGTCTTGGTAGGTAACCTAGAGTGAATGAAAAGAATTCTTGAGTAGCTAAAGTTACCAAAGTTTGTTAGTAGCCAAAATATTGACTATGTCATTTTATCTGTGTTATTTCTTTTTCCAATGGGCCAGTCTTACAGCAGTAGAACAAAAGCCAATTCCTCTTCTCCATCTTTTTTACTTCTATTTAAAAAAAATAAAAAAAGAGAGAGACTATATCTGAGCCTTTGTGCCCTATTTGAAGTACAAATCTCTCAGAGTCTGGGAAGGAACAGGTTAATATTTTGTCTCTGAGCTACCAGGGGTGTTTGCCCTCTTCCAAGTATTACAAGAGAGCCTGGGTACAGCAGGACTCAGCTGGAGGAAATTACTCCATCAGGAAGGTCTATGAAAGGAAGGAGAGACCAAGTATTGGGTGAGGCATCCATGGCTAAGGTGACTACTTACTGCAAGGAGCTTATTTATATATATAATTCCCCTTTTAGCCCAATTATGTGAAATCTTTGTACCACCTTCCCATCCTTCCCCTGCCTAACCTGAAAGGGCATTTTTCAACATCCTTCATTGGCTCCCCTAACCTTTCCCACTTCTCAGACTCATTTTTTCTCATCATTTCCACTCGGTTTTACATGTTTTAGTACGTCCCATTATTTCCATATTGAAAGCTTTTTAAAGATAACAGACCTAGCAGGCTTGCAAAGACTATCAGACTCAAATTATTTTCTTCTCTGTGGCCCTTTACATGTAAAATCTAAGTCTGTTTTAAGGAAAGACAGTTGAAAATTGACCTACATTTCTGTTGGGCTAGGTCTCATGTTACACAGTGCTCAACTTTCTGGAAAGATAGGGCTTTGCAGGATGTCTCAAATTAGTTTGAGAAGGAAAAAGCATAAAGAATATGCAGTCAAAAATGTAACAGGCACTTGCTCACCACTGAAAACAGAATGTCTTGTTCCTTAGTTTAGGTGAGATTACAATTAGGGGTAGATAACATTTTAAGAGTTCTATTGTTCTTTTAGTTTTTTTTCTTTTTTTACAAGATAATTACAACTATTATACACTTACACTTTGATTCATAGAAAAGACAAATAAATTACATCAGTAAGAAACATGTTCACAATATTAAGATATGTTAGTGCTTAGGAAATTAACTGACTATTTTACAGTAATATCATAAATTATAAGATCTGATGGTTTAAAGAGTGGGTCTAACTATCAGGAATTTTAGTGTAGATAATGAGTCTGGGTATTTCTCAGCCTGTTACAGTCACTGTTGTGTCTTGGCAAGATATTCTCAGTATGCTCTGATTTGGTTTATAGAAACACAGGTCAGCAGTTATTCAGAATTTTGAAATGTTTGGTAACTAATGCTTGGGTTCAAGCTGACCTGCTAAATAAATTGTAACAAATAGATCCTTTGTGTCATAGGTTGGTGTTGCCTTACTTCATACACTATAAAATATGTTGCAGAGTCAAGTAGCACCAATGGGAAGTGGTAATGCAAGCCCGCTTTAAGGACTACCTTTGTGTAACTTTTGTTTGCTGTCAATTCTTGACTGTGGATGTCAGTGTCTCACTTCAGCAGTCTTTTGGGTAGGGAGATTCTGCCAGAAATCTGGCAATTCAAAGGTCATGAATACAATGCATAAAGAACCTATCAGTCTCTTCTGCCTCCATTAACAAGTAGGTTTAACAGTGCTGCAACAGTTGATCTTTAGCATGTTTTCACCCAGCCTGACTGCATGGCTGCAAACTTTTTCACTTGTTCAATTCTTTCTCCTCAGTGCTATTTACAGTGGATTATTTCCTTTATATTTGCAATGGGTTCCGGTTGGAAATTCCTCTCTGAGCGTTTGCTATGATGAAAGTCATATAAATCAGGGGAAAAAATATTATGTGCCAGAATGAGTAACTTAGTCCTGCCCAGTGACAAAATAAGGTACTTGTCTCTGTGAGTTATATGAATGTGTATAGCATTTTTCTGTGCTGACAAAAACTTTTTTTATTGTTGTTTTTTGTTTGTTTGGGGTTTTGTTGTTAAAGGTGAGATTTTGGAAGTGGGGAGGTCTAAGGCTGGTGCAACCTTAGCTTTCCTAAAAGACATTGATCCCATGAAGAAATACACAGGAGTGCTCAGAAATATTTTACTTGTTAATGGCATTTGAAGATGTTGCTTAATTAGAAGTGAAGTTCTCTAATCCCAGTGTTGATTCAAAGGACAGTCCATGGTAGTATGGTCTTTGACTGGCTGAACACTTGTAAGAGTTGGCTGGGACAATGCTGATTAGGAAAGGGGTGAGATGCCAGTTTTCTTTGAGGCTGCCAAGAAGAATTCTGGTTTTCAGAGTCACTTTTGGGCAACCCCTCATCATCTTCTGGAGTAGGATGGCTGATAAACTCATTCCATACGGACTTCTGACACCTGTCAGAAAATAATCTTTCTCTGGTTTTGCTAACACAGGCCAGATTGAAACAGGTGAGTAAGAGGTGGAAGACTCTGTATCCGATTAGCAATCTTCTGTGCATTTCTTCTATTGTTGTTCTAGTTTCCTCAAGAATGCATACTGCAGAACTTAACTGGCACCAGGCGGTCATAAAATAAAACATAAATTTAAGTGCGTCTATTTTGAGGGCTAGGCAGATCCTTTCAGTCCGATATTGCTTCTCCATTCTCAAATATGCTGCTTAACTTCTCTTGCCTGTTTGCAGAAATGAATGATACATCATGGCCTTCAAGTTTTATTTTCTTCTCAAAAGTTTGTTAGATGTTGTAAAGGACACAATCCAAGAAACTAGAGTGTAATTACAGATTTTTTGCATCTCCTGTATGACCTGTCAGAAGTCTGCTATCTTTTCTAAAGCCATTCCAGCATATACTTAATGTCAGTTTGATGGAAGAAACACTTTCATAGGTTCTTTTTGATTGACACATTTAAAATGACATCAGTTCCTGGTTTTAAAACCTATTGTTATTAAGCCTCTGTTGCTATTTATGTTAGAAATATGTGCATGTATGTCAAAACAATGCATCAACTTTGCTGATTGGCTGCACCTAGATTGTGTTGCCAAGGTAACGGAACAATTGCTTTTAATCTTTTCCAAATTGTCTTATTTGTTTGTTTCACATTCCAAGTTTCATATTTATTTTACCAAAAAGCAGAAGTGGAGGATTATTTTTAGTTTTTTTTTTTTTTAGACCATTGGTGCATTCTGCATATTTTATGAAATGTGCACAGACAGACACTTTCTGTCAAGATTAAAGAGTAAATAATTAAACAGATTATTTGAGATAAATATCTGTTACTGTGTTACTGGGTACACAACCAGCTTTTCAATGTGCTGTGTTTGGTATTTATTGGTTACTTCTGACGCAGTACATATTGGATTCATCTCCTTCATAATTTGGTTATCTTCTTAGATGGTAACATCTTCATGTATGACTTATGTCATTTCTTGTATTGTCACCTGCATTGTTGGCACTATCCAAATATGAGTAATTAGCTTTTTGTGGTACTTCCATATTTGGTCTTGGAAAGGTACCTCTCCACACAGCTGTAAGAGTTGTCATTAGTTGTGAGAGATTCTAAATCCCCAGTACAGACTGTACAGCCAATATTTTTTTCCAGAAACACTTCCTGCTTGTGTCTGGAGGTGAATTTTGATTCTTCAGTAACTAACTCAGATTGGGATTATTGAAGTTTGTGATTTGCAATCCTGTTTAATTATGAAGCAAACCCCAGTCAGCTTCTCATACCTAATGGTGTCAGGCTAAATCTGTGAATTCCTTGATAAAGGTTCATCTATTCAAATGCATCCCAGCTGATATCATCCCAAATGGTGATGAGTATAGTAAACTCTAAAGGTGTAGCTGATGTTATTTGGTTTAGACATGGTCTTGGTTTATGACATGTTGGTAAGGATCACCTTGGTGTTTCTTAGTTACTGTATTTCAGCTGTGTGTATTCATTTAGATAGGTGCTCGTTTTTTGAGTAAGGTCTTGTCTGTGCTTACATACATTTAGAGTGGAATTTAGGAACAAAATGTATCCAAAAGATAATGATGGTTTTCCATCATCCTCCAAAATAACACCTGGAAGGCACACCCCTGACAATTAGTTCAGGCTTAAGTGGGTCTGAGCAAGAGGTGATTTCCCAACACATGCTTTTGCAAATTCTCATGCTGTGAAAGTGTTAAGTGAAAAACAGACAAAATGTGTAACGTTGGAACAAGCTTTTAAGATTAATTTTTTTCTGAAAAATGGAGAATTGCATTGAAGCCTTCTTCTACAAACTTGCCTAATGTCTTATTAAATCAAAAGTCATGTTATGAGGACTAGTGTCCCAAGCTTTGCTGATGGTTTGTCAAGTAAATTAGAACATCCATCAGAGGAGAGGAGTGGCTGTGTATCCAGGCATAATTCTCACAAAATAGTAGATTAGGTCTGTTAGTTAGTTACTTCAAAGAGGCTAAAAAAGCAATATATGTCTCCTGGTTAATGATGTATCAACATGCTTATTAGGACATATTCCAGTAATCTTCATATTCTTTTTAGTAGATGGCAAAAGAAGATCAGAGAGATCTTACACCTGTGCGAGGTTCCATTGTCCTTTGCCATATTATACTGAAATGTCCTGTAACTCTAACCTCAATAACTTGATAAATACTGCATGCAGAGTCTAAAAGAGCATACATTGCAAGAAATTTTATTACTAAAGTAAAGAAAACATATTGTTGATATGACTACAATGAAGAGATTTATGTTGGGAAAGATCAACAACTGCAAATACAGACTTGCCAGGTTCTACCTGAAGAATGAGAACAAACACTATATTTCAGCAAAAAGGAAGAACTGCACTTAGAACTCTCTTGGCCAGTTCTTCAGGAATCAGTTTTCACAAGGATCATGGTTTGTATTCCCAACCCACTCTTTGATGTTATCTAACCATTGTATCAACTGTTTTCCTGTTATATTATTTTGAAACACTTTCCAAGGGCTTGCATAAATGTAAATAGTTCACCTTTTTCTGAGTTCAAGTTACACCTAAAATACATAAAACAATAGTCTCAATTTTAGTGAACAAACTGTACTGTAATAGCACTGGCAAAAAAGTAGATTTTAGAAGTAGCATGTGAAAAAGATGAAATTCTGTAACAATTAATTTTACAAATAGTGTCACTTATCTGAAAACTATGGGAATATTGTAAATTATGTCTGTGGAATGTAGCATTACTTCATGTTAGTAAGGTGGTGTGCTCAAGGAGCAGCTGTAACTACAAGGAAATACCATGTAGGTTCATTAGAAGTGTAGTGAAATTTCATAACAAAATCTACGTGCTATGACCATGATGGTCCTAGAAATATACTGAAGTGAATACAGGCTTAGGTGGAACTTAACCTTCTCAGGGGAATTTTCAGCAGGGCAAGAACTCATGGGCCATGTCCTGTTAAAGAAAAAGAGGTGTCAGTATAGTGAACATGCAACAGTCTTCTAAAGTAACCTGAAGGTTATTTCACAGCCTGAAAGAAAGTTTTAGATACTTCAGCACTCACTCTATTCAATGCCAAGGGGCAGGTGCTATATCCACCTAGGACTGTGAAGTATTTGTGTTCTATTAATCCTGGCCATAAACCAAAAAGTGGCTCAGGTAGAATATAACTCTATTCCCACATCAATGAATCTAACAAGCATGGAAAATGATACAAAACTAGCCCTTTCATGTCATAATATTAATCTGAACTGGCACAACATGAGTCCACTTCTGCAACAAAGATTGGACAGAGAATGGGAAAGGAACACATGTCAAGTATTCTCACAACAAATCTAAATAATCTAATCTGGTGTGTGGTCCTTCTCAGAAGCTTGTCCAAGTCTGGTTACAAAATTACAGGTTGGTTTTGGGTTTTTTATTATTGTAATAAGAAGAGACCCAGTATGCTCTCCATCTAACAAAAGGCTCAAGTTTGCAATAGTTTCAATTGCTATTAAGGACTTTAGTCAGAAGACCACTTAACATTTTTGGATGTCAGAAACTCCTTAATTGAAAAAAGTCACAGCTATGTTCTGTACTTGAGTGGTGTAACTTTTGTTGCATCCTTTAAATGTACCAAGCACCAATCTTTAGCATACTATGGGTTGGAAGAACTACTTCTGAACCACTGAGTACATGTTCCGTACTTTAAAAAGCAGACAATTCCACCCTCTTGCCTGTCTGACTTCTTACACTGAATACAATATTCATGAGAGAGACCAGAACAACAGCCTCAGAGAACAACCTCCTCTCTGCACACAGCAGCTGCTCAGTGGTTTGCCCATCCACCTTCTGCAGGCTTGTGCTTCAAACCTGTCCTGAGGACACCACTTTAGAGAGCATGGCAGCGATGGAACTGTCACATCCTTCTGATTCCCCATGTCTTTTCTGACACTATCAATTTGTGGTAACTGTGAGGGTGAGTTTAAAGATACTGTCTTCCTATTGGGAACTGGTCTGTGAACACTGACACAAGTCACAGAGGCCACTCAATACATACGGTGCTGTCTCCTCGATATGGCTGCACTGTGCTCAAACTGGTATCTAGAACTGCTTTTAATTGCTGCAAACTTGCTGAGTCACTCTTGTGACATGCTGACTTCACGCCTTGCTGAGAAGGTTCTTTGTGACTTTTCAGCTCACCACATCCAGGCCTGCTGCATCATTTCTGCATGCTTTGTGACTTGTGTGGTGACAGCAGGACTTGTTGAATTGATGCTTTATGACTTGCTGAGTTGCAGCTTGCTCAGGTACCCCTGATCATGACTTTGCTGAGTTGTGACTTGGTGACCTATCCACTGCTATGCCCCTTGCAGTGTGTCTGGCTGATTGCAGCAGACCTTGTGCCTGATTGCAGGAGACCTTGTGCCTGATTGCAGGAGAGCACTGTGTCTCCTCAGCATGATTTTAAGACTTTGTCAAGAAGCCTGAGAGGTATTTTCATATTAATGCCAAAGAACAGAGGGCAGGATGTACGAAGCCAAGGGCTTATCTGGTACCAAGTGCAATAGACTGCCTTTTCTTCATCTGGTTTTTTTTGTTTATCCCTTGCCCTGACTCTGGGCTGTTGCCATATTGTTGGAGTTTGTTTCTACTGGCCCTGACAGTCTGCTACAATCTAATATTACACTGAAAACTGACTTTGTAAAGTCTCATCTGCCTATGGTACCACAGCTATGGTGGGCTGGAGCAGGGCTGACTTCTTCCTACAACTGGGTTTCATCTTGCCATATTTTCTTCTGCCACAAAACAGTTGCTTCCTCCCTTCTCTCATGTTATTGCTGAAGAAACCAGGCTGTTACCTTCAGAAAACATGCTTATCCTTTGCATGAAGTGCAGTGCCCTCAGCAGGCAACAGGAAGCTGTAGGAGTTACTGGAAATCTGGTGCAAAAACCAGGAACTATTGTAGGACACATCCTGTGTCCTGTTCACAGAGGGATAAATGCCTTTGAATTGTGTATAAACTAACTCAGTGTCACCATGGAGCACAATGTCTCACCTTTTGTACAGTACAGATGTATACATATAGTCCATCCCCTCCTCAAGGCAATGACCTTCAAAACTTAGCTGGTCTGAGCAGTCCATCTGGCCACGCTAAACCAAAATTCACTTTCTAGCTACACAAAGGTTAAAGGATTCCCTAGAGTTAGCAGGCTGAAAAGCAAGGTAAAGCAGCAAAGCACCAGGATGGCTTTTGTGGCTTATAATATGTCAATTTGTACAGTAAATAGGGTCTGTGTTTAATGCTCCCCTGCAGCGATGACTATTAATAATAAAAGGCCTTGAAAGGAACAGAACTTTCCTGATAAAGTATTTCTGACAGCTAGCTCCTCAGCACAACAACTGTTGTCCCCAGAGACTCATTCAACATTCATTTGAATCATGGAGAAAGAAGACCAGCTTGGAAGATGTTTTTCTGGAGTGCAGAGGGGCACTTTGATCCTAGCTCAGATAACAGCTGCTCTACCTGAGCGGATTTTCAGGTAGATGTATCCTTCAGCCCAGGTAAGCCTCAGGGGAGGTGTCTGGTTGACCTCAAAGCTCAGGCAAGGCACCTGATACCTGAGGGAGGGTCTTTGAATGAGCAAGAGGACCTGGCATCACATTTTATCATTCTGTCAGTCTCACTTTTCTGGCGAGAGACAGCGCACACAGGAAGGGAACTCCTGAAGGCATTCAAGTTGCACCTTGATTTTTTTTTTTTTCCCATTGTAAAATAAAAAGGAGGCAGAAAGCCAAAATACTTTGATTAGATTTTGTCTGTACTATTGTGTTTTCTCACTGCCCTTGGAGAGTACAAAGCACTTCATTTGAAATCCGTGACCCTGATTTCCCAAAGCTGGGGCAAAAGCATCTACCTGATACTTGATAAACTTCTCAGAGGCAAGTGAACCGGTTCATATAGAGCCTGTAAGAGCTACAGTGATGGGCATTATGCCTATCCCTACAGTAAGGATACAATGCTAGATACTGAAAAATGTGCCAAACACTTTGGCACTTTTGCAGACAAAATCTAAATCAAAATAATTTTAGCTTTGTCTGGATACGATATGATAAAGATCACCGTGTTTATTTTCTCTTCTATCAGTGGCATCTATGCTGATTTGTGTAAATGAATGTGCAGAATATTTGAGATTTCCTGTCAGCAGAAGTGCCAAGACACTGATTTATCAAAATCTATTTCATTTTAATAATGATTTCTTTTTTCCCCATGCCTGTCCTTGTGAGATTGTAGTAAATCCACTATAGACCAGACAAAGATTTCACCAATTAACTTGAATTTTTTGCTTCAAGACCACTTGAAAACAGCCCTCCTAAAAACCGTTCCTCCATTTATGAATACTCTGTTAATTTTTTCACTTGTCAAGGACAATTTATCTTTCTCCCTGTGTGGGGAGGGCCTCAAGATACCCCTTGATCTGGAATCTCACATTATGCTCTTGGTGGCATGACTTTTTAAAGTAATACTTCTTTCAGTGATAAAGACATTTGCTGAAGCTCATATCTTGCAAGAAGACGTCATCTCCTTGTATAGACTGCCTGCTAAACAACTTCAGGAGCTTTTAATGAGATGCCAAAACTGATAGACTTTTTGAGTTTAATTAAAAGGGTAAGTCCAGTGTTGTCTTTGTGGGAAAACAAATGGAACAAATGCCACTCACAGCCAATACAGCCAAGTAGCCAAACTTGCACCGAAAATTAGCACTAGGTGTTTGGTCTGACAGCAAGCAGCTTGCTTTGTGATATCCAAGGCAGAGACCTTGTACAGCCCCTTTTTGCTGGGCTATGGCAGCTTTCCATCCTGTTGTGAGCAAGGGTAGGGAACAGTTACTTCATAATTGTAGAGTTCATGAGATAAAGATAGTGGACTATGGAGCATGCATGTGAGCTCTGCACAGGGGTGGCTTTTGGTGTTTCTGAACAAAAACCTGCTTGTGAAGAGAACAGATGTGCGCAAAGTCCAGCCTCATAGTCACTTTTCAGTGGCTTTAACGGGAACTTGCATAAAGACTAGGGACAAGGCAGCTGCAGTGCAGACACACCAAGGCATCCTGTGGCTTCCCATGGGACTGAGAGGTAGCAAGGTAAAAGAACCCTGCTTTGGATAGGTACAACTGCTGAAAGAGCCTTTGGAGGAGATGTTTGAGGATGAAGGATTTCTGTGGTGCTTTTGCACATTGTTTACACAGCCAACCTTTTAAACTGCTAACAGATTACAGAGCCTGGAAACGTTCACAGTTGCTCCAAAGTTAAGGGTTTTGTCCTGTTGAGTCATTACATTATCTGAGTATAAACCAAAGAGTTTTCAGCTCTGAATAATTTAGGTGAAAGAGTTAGCCCTAGGCCAGGTGCTCTACTTAGGGAGATGGTGAAATAAATTATTCAGAAGAGGAGACAGGTAAAACAGATGGGAAAGGCTGCCAAAACAAGACACCCAGAGGGCAGCTGTTTTACAGGTCCCCTGTGAAGCACCTCACTTACTAGGAGGGCTGTGGTAATGAGTCAAACAGTGGTGCTGAAAATGAACTTCTCGTTGTTAATTCGTGTGATGGTCACAGGGAATACTGATGCCTAGAAGCAATTACTAGAGTGTTTAAGCCTGTGCAACCCATGTTTTACTGTTAGAGAATGTTACATTCTCAAAGGACTTAGGACAGAGGTTTCTATATTGTAGATTTTTGAAAATGAAAGTTAGAGGGGAAGGGGGAAAATATACTACTCCTCAAAATATTGACTCCATTTAAACAATGACATTTTTCAAACAGCTTGTGCTGCCACATCACCCAATTTTATTCTGCCTTTCCACATATATCTAGATTTTTAATTTTTACTTAACTCATGCAAATTGGAGTACATTTCTTAAGGAAATTTGCAATTCCTACTACTTCTGTTTATGGTCATATGCGTCCATTTTTATAGAATCCATCATTTCAACTATGATAAATAAAGCCATTTGTTATTAGATGTGCTCAAATAGTCCAGCAACTTATGCCAAAGCAATGAAAAGTTCTAAATTATCTTGACATCTTTACTGACAAGTGAATATTTTACTGGTTTTTACTGTCAGTCAGTGTTTGATTCTTCTGCTAATGACAATCACTAACTTTACTGATGGTTGGCAATGTAAGAGCAGTGGCATGAATGTATGTGAAAGCTGACTTTTTTTTTTCAGAAGAGTAAATAAACAAATTACTGTAGTTCTGATTTTTAACTCCCATAATAGAGCACTTCCATCATACAAAAAAATCAGTGTGGACACGAGGGAATAAATTGGTTGTGCAAGTGGCAGATGAGGTGTGTATTACCCCATGTTTGCATATAGAGCTACAAGTTTCTGCAAACAGGGGTTTGGTACTGGAGACATTGTCTCACTAGTGATAAACCTTTACCAAGAACAGAATACACCTCTTTCACTCTCCTGCTTCGCTGCTCCAGGAGTGAGTGGTGAATGGTACAAGAGAGAAACTGAAATCATTGATGGAGTGGAGAGAAGGAAGGAGAAAGAAAGATGAGCAAGAGAAAGAGGGAAACATGTGAAAGATCTGGCTAAAGGAAAGCACTGTGAGGAAAGAATACTGTTTTATTAAACACTGGGGGAATCCTCCTTTAATTTCTTCAGCCTAGATGCTAGCAGTCTGCTAGAAAATGGCACCAAAGTTGCCATATCACTGCTGACTTCCTGGAGCATCTGATTCACTGCAGGACCTTGAAAATGTCATTTAATCTCTATTTTCTGTATGTCTTCTTTGTAGTGCTACCCAGTGTGACTAAGCACAAACATAATTCTCACAGAAAGCACACCTGTATGTAGATCTGGTACAGCAAAACATTCCCTATGATCTTCTGTGCAGAAGAATTTTAATGGAGAAAGCACATTTATGTTGCTGAGTTCTAGGTTGTCATCATAACGATTTCTCAGTTAATGAATTCTCTAAACCTACTAGAGACCTTTTAAATGTAAAGAAGACTTTTTTTCAGGTGTAGCTTGTCTTTTTGTTGAAGTCCTGTAATTATGACACTGTGATAAACGGTGTGAAAATGAATTAGCAGCAAGGCACAGGATTGTGACTTCACTGAATTTACAGACAAAACTGCTACAAAAGTGAAACCCATTATTTGATCTCAAATATCTGTAAAATTAGCACAGAAGGGCTCAAACTTACCCATATTAACAGTTAATCCTTTTCTTTTTCAACTTTGCTTCAATATAAAGGTTCTCAAGAACTTAATCTTTTTCCTGAAGTATGTGCAAAATTACTTACTTTGGCATCCTTAGGAAGTTTCTTTTGTTGTTTTATAGGAGTTTTAAGAAATAAATTGTTAGATATTCTTGCCATCTACAGGCTCTTCTCTGAGCTGATATTCTACTTGTACTTAATCAAGATATTATGTAAGACCAATAATATCACTTTTTTTCCAGTTAGACAAGTGTGTATGTGAGCCAAGAGTGACATTCAGTCAACAAATCTTTTCACTTCCTTTGTAAGTCATTTGATGTCCAGCAGGATTTTGTCATCCTCTTCAAAGAAAACAGTATCTGCTCATGTCCATCTTTTTCTGATTCCCTCTTTCCTTCTTTGTGACCATCATTGAGGCTTCTTGACTTCTTTCAATTGGTAGCTAACTCAGATATACTTCAAGTATTTACTCTTCTTTCATGTCTGTTTTCTTGCTTCTGTTCTCATCCTACCACCATTTTAATTAGCTTTCTTTTCTGGCTCTTCCTCCTAAAAATGCAGACTTTGGTCACAGCTGTCCTCAGACAGCTGCCCTTTCATTTCACTTATCTTCAGCACTGCAACATCTTTCTTCCCTTAAAGTCCTTGACTGTGTCCTCTACTGTTATTAGCAGAGTTCCTCTATTCTCTCATCATTTTGGACTTGCTTTGTTCGCTCCTTTGCTGATCCACCACATTATCTTCCTGGACAAAACTCTGTCTTTTGTATCTTGCGTCTTTGGTTAGCTTTTACCATTGTTGTTCATACTGATCTCTTCATTTGATATTCTTTTCTTAAGTGATATCTTTTACTAATTTAATGATTATCTCTAATCTGCATGTCTGTCTATTTGCTATGCCACTTCTTTTTTTCTGAATAAATGTTTGTTACAAAGCAAGGATATCCTGTAAATACTACTGAGAAACTCTTTTCAAATCAGGTAATCATTCTGCCATTCCATCTTATTTAGTCTAGTTGGTGTTTATTTTCAATTCCCATTCTAAATTAAAAATATATATATATATATATCTATCTGCATTAGTAATGAGAGTTAAATTACCCAGTAGATCAAGAAGGGATTGTGGTTTCACCTCATTAAAAGCTTTTTCTCTTTTCTTATCATGCTTTATAATCACTAAATGACAAAGATCACAAGTGTCATCTCCCCAGTCCTGGGGCAGTATGAGGCAAAACAAGAAACCTATTCTCTTAGCAACTGCTTACTATGTCAATGCAGATAAAGGAGTTTTCATTTAGTTTGTTGAAAAACATCATCATCTGCATAGAAAAATAATTAATGTAGCTAGCAGTTTTGATTTGACACACATTATGGCAGAAATAGGATATACCACGAAACAATCACCTATCTATCAATCAATGAGATAGAAACCTCTACATTTCTTCTCTGCCATTTGTATAATTTAAGCTATTAAAATATTTATTAAAGTAAATATTAAAAAAATATTTTAAAAGTGATGTGAAGACAAACAACTAAGTTGTTTGTGAACAGTTCAATGGCTTTGCAGGCAGACAGAGCTTGAATAACAACCATCAATACATGGTACTTCTTACTTAGTGGTTGCAGTCAACATTGACTGGGTCACTTATTTTGAGATTTTTTTTACTGCCCATCAATAAATCAGGTTTTACTATTTAGCCTACTCACTTAGTAGTATTGAGCAAAATTCTTTGCTTTTGAGGTAAATAGATGCAGTATTTCTCTCACCAACAACCACAAAATCATCTTTTAAATGGGTGATGGACATCTATCTAAATCGAGCTATTGGAAGATTTTCATGGTTGATTTGGTACATGTGGTACTGTACAGATGCCTGAGAAAATAATTTGAATCTTATTTGGTTTATTTCATTGCAAATAGTTCCCACAGGAAAACAATTATTCTAAAGGTTCTATTAAAATTAATAAAAGGTTCTGTTAAAATTAATTAAACTGAGAAAGTAGTAATATTCCTACTGTGGTTGAAAAGATGCATACTGCTTTCCACTCAGTGCACCATCAAAGAGGAGAAAACCAGTTATGCTCAGCTGAGCTGGTTTGTAAATAATGAAGGAATGGAAAAAGGTGTACTTTGAGAAATTTGACCAGTATCCTGCGAGTTTTTCTGGAAAAGCAAATAAGGAATGTCATTCAGGAATGATCTCTCTGCATTATAGGGTGGAGATATCACCTGCTTTCATGGATATATAAACTGACCTTCATGTAAATAAATTCCTATCTGTAGTCAAACAACCTTTAGTGTCTGATAAAATTTTTATAGTAATATTTGTGGTGAAAAAGTGACTTATATATTACCTAGAGGCTAGATCTATTAATCCAAGATGTTTTCAGGAGCTTGCAAGTTTTAGCCTTGAACTGCGAAAGGGAACCTTTTTGTTATTCTATGCATGGCTTGATATCTTTTTTTCAGATGTCAGGGAATTAAGAGGGGCTAGCTCTTTATAAGTCATTAAAGGAGAAATTTTTTGTACTCTGCTCCTGTTAAAATGGGCAAGGTTCATAAAACTGAGATAAGGTTTAGGCTGACAAGACTGGGGTCGTTCAATGGTAAACTATACAGTGAATCTTTCATAATAAATATCACCCACGGTACTACTGATTATGTAATGACTTTGATTCAGGTTTATCCCAATAAACATATTTATTATATGTGCTTGCTGCACAGCAATGAGCTTAAAATAATATATTATAAACACACTATACACCCAAGGAGTAATTACTGAAAATCTGAACTTACATGTTGAAATTCGAACCAAGTCCTGTTTTAATAGGAAGTTTAGTATTGCTTTAAACCTATTTTCTTTTTGAGTTTTTGGTTGGTTCTTTTGAGAAATGTAAATACACGAGAGGTTGGATTTGTTAATTACTTTCCCTAATGTGTTGTGAAATATTTCATAAGTAGGTATGTATGGGAATTGAAATAAATCTTATATATCCATCTTTAGGGTGGTTATATCTCTTTTGGCCAAGTTGTATGATTATAGAATCATACAATCCCTAAGACTGGAAAAGACCTTTAAGATCATCAAGAACTACATCTTTCTTGAAGTCTCTCTGGGTGGACAAAAACCTTTGTATTATGCAAGCACCAGCTGTTATTATCAGATATCTAATGTTCCTGTGAGTTATTCACTAATATGTTCTAACATAATTGGTAAGAAATAGGTGGTTTTCTACTGTGACTAGTAAAAATTTCAGTCCCTGCTGTCACTAGTGGGCAAGATTTGCAAAATAAACTCCAATGGACAGGTGAAACACCTCAGGTTTTGAGAGTTTATCTGCACTAAATCATCAAAGAAAATCCTATCCTACATAACTTCAGGATGGTTATGATCAGGATTTTGGTCTGAATCATATATTTCTAGACTTAAAGAACCAAAATCTTTTGACATATGGCCTGCTTTAAGTAGTTCTGTATCAAAATCTGGGTGAGAAGGCTACCAGGCAAGTTACTGAATGACTTTCAGGAGTGAAATGCTGAATTTCAAGACGATCTGTCCAAATCACTGTGGTAGAAAATACTTACTGAACAGCATGCCTTGGCCAAACTAGAAATAACATGTGAGACATCCATTACTATCTGTGCAGTAATATTGAGGTGAGAGGCAGGCATAGCAGACAGTGAAAATATACAGTATATGTGTGCTCTCGTCATATTCATTCGCGTTTACATTATACACCTCTTCATTTTTTCAGTCATGATTCTCCTCTCTTTTGCACCCTGATAGTCTTGAGGTCTCTTCCAACCTTCTTGATTCTTGATGGCTCTTGATAGTCAAGATTGCAGCAATGTCAAACTAATTCTTGAAAGATTTCAAACTCAGGACTTGCACATTCGAGCCAAACGAAAAGAAAATGAGATGGTGAAAGAAACTGTGGAGAGAGATGTTCACAATCTGGGGAAACAGGATTGTGGAAGGGTTGTGTAATAGTGTATGACTCCTATGTGGTCTGCTGGCAAGGGTAAATTTGTGCAATTTGTTATGGCAAAAAGCCAGTAAAGAAGCCATAAATACTGGCATCAAGTGAAGGCACTCTGTTAACATTTTGGAAGTGCTTTACAATTTTTAGCTCATGATATGGGAGAGAGGAAGGAACAAATCATGGTTTCTTAGTACCGGTTTCCATGCAAAGCCTGGCAACCCACAATCCGGCTGGCCTGTTCCAAATAAAATGTGTTTCAGCAGCCACAAGGGAGGAACAGGTATATTGACATGGGGTTCAGCTTTTGACTGGGAAATCTATGGAAGAAAAAGTAAAGGGAAATAGTGAAGAAGAGTAAAGATTACAGATCACTTGGATAGATTTGTGCAATGTTCTCTTCAGACACAGCTACCTTCTGTCCCCAGTGTCCCACAGTTTTGAAGGGGACACAGCCTGGGTGTAGGAAAATTGCTGGTAGACAGTCCATGCATATATTATGTGGGCAAAGAGACAGCTTGGTCTGTTGCCTCATGAGATTTGAAATGAGTCTGGTGACTGGCTATTTTTGAGATATATTCCTATTCTCAAGAGCTTTCCTTACTAATATTGTCAGAAGGAAACTTGAAAATGTGACCTTTCCATCACATGAAGTTTTAATGGTCAGGAGACTCATGAGTTTCAAACCATGTGACACAAGCTGGTATCACATGAAGTGAGATACAAGTGAATAGGAAAATCTCATATGCTACATGAAATATTTTCAAGGTGTTCTACTTCAGTGGAAAAATACAGTGACACTTTAAATCCATTGAAATAGAAGGCAGCAAATATTTTAGCTTTTATATATATAAATGTATATGTGGAAGCTATTATTAACATGCACCTTACTGTAATGATTCATGCAGACGTTAAGCAGGATTATGAGGCAAATAAAGGCATAACCATACCCTTAAATCATGCTATACTGATCAAACAGTTCTGTGCAATACCCTAGCTCTTTACTTACAACAAGATAAAACATGATTAGTGCACATTAACAGTGTGGTAAAATGGAAATAATCTCAAAGTACACATTACCCAAGCAAAGAGTACTGAAATAGAGCCAAGTAATAAATTTACACTCGTCAAAGTTATTAAAAAAATATTAAGAATTTCATCAAATAACTAATGTATGCCTGTATTTGCTGATTCAACAAACCTCCAAACGCTGCTTAATTTTAAACATGCAAGTTAATAGGTTTTGACCTGGGGCCTGCAGATGCATGAAAGTTCATGGTCTGCTCCTAAGAGGACCAACAAAAGTAAGGAAAAAAACTGTCAGTCTTTATATTCAGTATTCTGCTGGTAAACTTAAAAAAACAGAATATCAAAACAGGATAAAGGCTGTTAAGTAATCCTTCTCCTTGTCCATGCAAAATCTTAGGCATGCAAGATTACGGAAATAAAGCACTGTATGCAAACTGTACAGTCATTGTGATTGCCATTATTGCCCATACTAATTTTACTGTTACAATAGTTATTATGATCATTTAAATGCTGGCTATACATATCTCTTTATTGTATACATTATACAGAGCAAAAGCAGAAAACACCATGGAATACAGATTCAACGATGAGTTGGAGATGATGGAAAATACACCATGGACGTTCCAAGAGATATCATGACAGAGGTTAGTGCAAATTTATATCTCTCTTTTAAACCTTAGAAATGTCACAGGGTGGCAGAATTGTATGAAACACAAGAATGGTGATTTAGCTGATTGGATATTAACCAGTAGTTGGAAGACCAGAGTTAGAACTGGATTTGCATAAAATTTCCCGCCTAAATTCATCCCTGTTCTGCTAACATAATTGTCCTGTGGCCTCCAGAGAGTGACACAGACCTAGAAAATCTGAAGGTATTCAAGCTCCTAACTTCCTATTGAAAGCAATTGGGTTATAAGAACCTAAATACTTTGGAGATAAAGCCTTTAATCTGTGTGTTAACTTCAACTCCCTTTGTGTTAAATGGAGATATAATAGTTCCTCTCTGCGAATGTGATAATTTGGAGGGTGAGGTTTTGAGACATAATGCTAGAGAGGATACAGAAACACCTAAAGTGGATATTTTTCACCAGGTAGAGTCTTCAAGAAGCTTAAAGCTTTTGCTGTTGCAGTATTTGTATTTCTTAACAACAGCTTTGATTCTTAGTCTCCATGGAGCGCTTACAGAAGCAGAATATCTTTGGTGTCCATTGTTACCATAGGTTTTGCTTATTTTGTAGTGTCATGGAAAGCCCTAGTACCTTAGCTTGAATCTGTTTGGTGTTCAAGATAGTGGGTAAAAATAAAAATAAAAGGATTCATAATGATCCAAAATATAAACCAGATGAACAGTTATTTTCAACAGGAGTTTATTATCTTCTTTCTTTTTTTTTTCCCCCTTGAAGAGCTCTGTTTCTTGGAACACTTTTCCCAACTGCATAGCCAGAAAAGTAAAGGTTCACATCTGTTTTTATTGTCCACATATTTTTGGCACAGAGATTTAAATATTTTTTTTTTTCCCCAAAAGGGGGGGGGGGGGGGGAGGCAACTGTGAATAACAGATTCTGATCTCTATTAGGTACTTTTATGAAACCAACGGTAAGTCACTGTCACAGCTGGGCACGTCAGATTTCCATCTTGAGTGTGGTTGTACACCACTTGAATATATATGAACCTTACATATAGAGGTGAAATATTAATGCAGAACTGAGTCTGTAGTCATGATTACTAATTTTGCCAGAAACAAAGAACAACTGGTCCAGAGAATTTCTGAATAACTGCCAAATATAGCCATAGAAAAAGTGCAAGATGATGGAACTGAAGTGCTTGGCAGCTTTTAAGGGAGTTGAGAATTTTTGTCTTTGCAGTGCTGGTAGTATCTACCTCAATGAAGTCTGTAAGGATCATCTTTAGCGTTCTCTATCTAACTTAAAGTGACCTCTTGGAGTATCTGCTGTGGAGATGTATGGGGTCTTGGCTTCCTAAACAACTGATGGAGGGATTTTACCGTAGTGTCTGGCAGATGACCTGGCTGAATCTCAATGATCTTTAAATACCCATTGAGACATTGGTGTTGAGAGTGCACTTGCCCTTTGTTGACTGGTCAGTTATCCTAATGCAGCAAGTATAAATCCTCTCCCCTGACTGCATGGTGCACAATGGTCCAGCAGACAGCACACCTGACTTTAGGTGCCAGTGCTCACACAATGAATACACTCCTGTCTGTGTGGTTATTTTCCCCAGCAACTAGTAGGAAAGGCTTCTGTTTCCATGCTGCATGCAGAACATGGGTAGAATGACTCTTGTATTTAAATTCACATTTGATGTTTTTGAAACAGTAGGAATTGCACCCCAATCTGTGTCTTGTGTTGTGAGGAAGTCACTAGTCTTTACCATATTCATCCTGGAAAGACAGGAGGTGATCATTTTGTGGACAGTAACACAATGTTGGTACTTCCAGGGTGACACTGGTGATTATCCACAAAGTCTGCCTTGGTCCCCTGCCCAAAACCATGCCATGGGGCAATTGTGAAACTTAGTCATCTTGACTGATTTCTATTTTGTATAATGTTACTGGGGTTTCATCATACTGCCTGAAGCAAACTCCTGTCAAACTAAACTAAATTACACATGATCACATAGATGCAGATTACATACTGTCTACATACTCATTATAGAGGTGTTAATATTGAGGTTGGTCTAGAAAAGCTCAGGTCTGGATTATTCAGCTTGACTGTATCTTCAATTCATTTAGAAGGATATCTATGAATCCTTACTGAGTCAATGAAGTGTCTGCATCCAGAAATGTGGATGATATGCTTCTATAATCAATTAGATTTTCAGCAAACCAAACATTTTGCAAGGGTAGAAGAGAGAACTGAGGAAAGAATTAAAATTGTCTCAGGGACATAGAGACAGAGACACTCTGTTCTGTAAAAGTAGCAAGGGACTGTGCTCTGGTAATGTTCTAAAAATCTCATGGCAGCACCTGAATTGAGAACCTCCTTTTATTTTAAGACATGGAAGTTCAGTCCAATCACTCTTAGGACTAGTCCGTGACGACATGGCAAAGTAACGTCTACCCTCACATATAATCCACTGCTCCTGTGGGCACATTCTGTGATACGATGAAGACTAAGAAATGCTCAGCAGCCTCTATCCTATTAAAGCCCCTTGGAAGGAAGGATACTCAACATGTTAGTACCATGGACTCTGAAGTGCATTTAAAATGTGTACTTAACAGGCTTAGTAGAGGCATTTTTAAATTCTCAGAAGTCAGTCAAATAAAACTAGTTTCCTCTACAGCAAAACTAAGTTCTGCTTCCTCAGCTAAGAATATTTCCATGCTAAGATGGAACAGATCTGTTCTATGTTGGCTACAGAGTTTTCGTAAGAATTAAGGTGAAAATCTGGTTTTATAGTTTGGAAGGTGTACTTTTGTCATTCACTCAAGAGGGTCTAAAATTTTTGTTTGAATTTTCACAACAATAATATTAGGATTGCTTTTGAATGGGAATTCAGTTTAGCAATTATCAACCCATAGAAAATTAATGTTTTAAAAAAATATCAGAACTTAAGGTTTTATAATGTAAGATGCTTTATACTCTGAGAAGAAATCCTCATATTCTAATAAAATAAAGTAACTGGAGGCAGAGTGAAATTAATAGTCAGCAGCAATAACAATACCCCTTGTAATTAAATATTTCACATTTCAAGGGTGGCTATTCACAAAACATTTAAATAGCTCATCAGTTTGGCCAGTTGCCCTCAGTTGTAGGAAAAGAATGCATTCAGTGAGTGGACATCCTCATTGTATATCTACTTCAGGGAGACAGTTTATCTCCAAGCTTTTGCAATTAGACTGTCCCACGTCTATAAAGTGCAAAGAAATCAGTCATATCCAGTACACACTTTGGTTAAAGTCACTCGGAGGCTCAGGTCAAAGGGCAAGACAGTCAACAGAAGAGGTCAACTGAATGGGGAGACCAGGGTTATGGGAGAAGCTTCCTAAATGATTAGCAGGCAAATTGCTCTGAGGAGTGTCAATCATGTTTTGCTTCCTTTGATATAAATACATGTTTATTTTTAGCCTCTTTAGGCCTTGCTAGTGCTAGGCAGCAGGGACAATGTACAGCAGTGCACAGCTCCCAGCTGCCTTGGGATCAGGTGGAAATTGTGAGAACTCAGCACTTCTCATAATTAGTCTCTAGACTGGGACAGGATGATGACCATCCTGAAAAATGAGCCAGAAAATAAGATGGCACCTGACTTCCCAGGAAGATGCTTCTGGAAGTGACTTGGTATTTAATAAAGTGTGTCTGATATGCTCAGCTGCCCACACAGACACACATAAGTAGGCTTCTTCTAGATTTGACTTTACCCTTACCCAAAATAAACTAACTTAATTGATGGTTTCTAGAAGTGTCAAATGAGGTCTTCACTGCAGAGTCATAAAATACTCTTTAATGCATGTGTCATATGAAACCCATGCAATTTTCTATATTGATACAATGTCTCTACTTTTGTGATAAATGCAAAACAAATTTCTTATGCTTTTATTGTTTTATTTTATAAATCTAAAGAAAAAATGGCTCACAGCAGTCTTTACAAACAAGCTGCATCTGTTTAATATTAAAGTGCAAAAAATAATAATAAAGCCATTTCTTTAGTATATCCAAATAACCTGAGGAAAAATAGCATCCATCTGGCCCTTGGTATAACTGTTTTTTACATCAGCTGAATGTTTCTGGGATTGCAAGATTCAACACTTATCTTTAAGTAGAATAAGGTTCTGAAGACGTAGCATCCAGAAACATGTGAGTAATCTGTCTGCTTAGAAGTACAATATTGTGTTACCAGATCTGTTGAGCAAATGCACAATAAAGTTAATCCTCTGGTTCTGGAAAAGCAGTAAGCATTGCAACAGCAGATGTGCTGAAACAGAAGTGTTTACGTTTCCTAGAGCCTGTGAAGCAGCAGCTCCACCAGCTCACGAGTATTTGAATTTCCTGCGAACCTAAGGGCTATCTTGGGGAAGGAAAAGAGCTCAGGAGTCATCTCTGGACCCTGTTGGCAGGCTGGCAAACCTCTTCTGGTAAAGTGGTTGGCATGTGCCTGCATTTTCTCCTTGAACTTGTTCTCTGTGAACATAATCATTCCGACAGCTTTGAGATGGAGCTGTCTTCTAGACCTTCTCTTACAGTGAGCTTCCCAGAAAAGACTGTGAGATTCTGAACTCAGAAAGCTAGGGTTGTGTAGAGCACAAATGAGAAGCATAACCTTTTGAAGAGGGGAAATACAAATTAGCTAGGAAAGAACAGAAATAAAAATGAGTCATATACAGCTCTGTTCTTGCCTACAGAATTCTTGCAGGCATATCCTCATTTTCATGCCCAGTTACAGCTGACTTGACTTTGAGCTGCAGTTAATCCTGGCCAGGCCCCAGAAAGTGTTCCTATCACCTCTAAAGTCCTGCTGACTGCTGTCTGCCCTTTCCCACCATCTCTATGGGAGCTGTTACCTCTCAGCTCTCTGATACATCTATTTCTCGCAAATAAAGGCACAATTTCCCCCCTAGCAAGGGGCAGGTTTTGGCTGGTCACTTTTCAGGGTCTAATTGTGTTTATTGGGCTATAGCAAAGATGGTGGTGCAAGACCATGCAGTAGAACTTAAAAGTGTTTGTGCTGGGGATTTCAAAACATGATATTACAGTCCCTCCCTTGGAAGCTTCTAATTGTAAACTGAAAGGCAATCAAAACACAAATGGAAATGGACTCCCAAAAGGGTGAAGAAGTTTTCCCTCATCAGCAAAGCAGTCACACAAGAAGGACAAAAGGCCTGGGAAGAGACCATAGCTCCACTGGTTTTCTTTCTATTTTACTACAAGCTGAGTAGTACATAGATTGTTTGCTCTGTGGATGACCTGAACTCACCTCTGTGGTCTTCTCACTAAAAATATCCTAATTCTTTATCCAATTCAATGATACTTCTCCTCTTCTAGAGGAAAAAATAACATTATGAGCTGTGTCAGCAAACAGAGGGAGTTCCAGAGGGCCAGTTTCACTAACAGCATGGAAATAGTAAGTGGAACAGAAGACAGTGTTTCTGACATAACAGTGTTATTTTTTCTTTTGTTACAGGTGAGCATCATCATAGGCCTTTGTCAAGACTCAGAAGACCACTGAACTAAGTCCTGTATAAATACAGATTAAGAGGCTGGTCATTTCCTTGGACTGTTTGCAAAGCATGTATGCTACAAGCCAGGAGTAAGTACAAAGAAACAGTTGAATCCCATTGACCATCATAATAAACAATAATCATAGAACTACAACTTAGCAATTGTGGTCTAGGATTTTTTTTTGTAGTTATTGCAGCAGAAGTGTTTACATCAGCATTTTGAAGGAGGATAATGGGATTACATGATGTTGCCAGAGCATTGCTCCCAGGAGATGATAGCTTGAACAGGACATAATGGAACAGAAAGTCAGGTAAATAGGTGCATGGGTGGACGGTGGACTGCATGAGGGTGGTCATATCTAAGGGCTGAACAAGATGCAGCGAGTGAGTTTGAGTATCTTTGAAACTAAAGAGAATATCATGTCAGCTGGTAAAAAAGGGAAATGCCATTGGGGGACACCTGAGAAGGGTGATGTGGTCAGGCAATTGACTAAGAGATGTTTCTTGCAGCAGCATTCTGATTGGATGGATGGCAATAGATTAAAACTGCACTCAACCAAAAAAAAAAAAAAAGGGTAAAAAAAGAAAGACATTTCAGAATACAAGATGATCAGGATCTTCAGCTTTGTGGAATGGGAGTTTAAACAGAGCTGAAGCACATGAAGCTAATGTCAGGCCTGGGTTAGAAACAGGAAGAAGATTGTGCCAGGGTGGTTCATCCTAGTTCAGAAAAACTAGTTATCAGTACCATAAGCAATTCACAAAACAGGCTTTGGTGCTCTTATTTACCATACTCTCTAGCACACTAGGCAATAGCTAGTTGTCCATTGTAAAGACTGAAGACATATGGAGGAAAGTTTGGAGTAGAATGATGACTATGATGCGTCTGTGTAGGGGTAAAAGACATAAGAGATGAATCATAATGTGGGACCACTAGAGGAGCAAAAGGCAGGTTGAGAAAATCTTTCATTGACAATCAGAGAAGTTGAGGAGGATAAGCCATTGAGTTGATCATCCTCAGGCAGTAGATATCTGGCAAATCAGAAAGGAAAATTATTAGGAGTTGGTTCTAAAATTTGACCAACAAGAACCTATGCAAGATTTTGCAAGATCAACCTTGATTGAAAGTATGAAAGTCAGATTCCAAAAGGCTTAGAATAAAAATAAAACAGAAGACTAATATAAAATCCAGGCAGTGATTTGGATTTATGTTCACTACTTGCATAGGAGTGGAAGGGATCTCCTGGATTAGCAAGTATGTTCCTCTGCTGTTGTAAGCAACTGTATCTCATAGTCTATATACTTATTAAGCTTCACATGAAAATTCTATTATTTTCCTCTAGTTTTAGTAGAAAAGTGTTTCAGAACTTCAGCCTTCTGATAATCAGAAACTTTAATTTATGGCTTGGTTCTATTCATTGCTCATTAGTAATCGTTCGTCCTTGTGTCATCATTGTCCATTTGCTTAAGTATCGTTTCTCTCGCTTTAGTGCCTAACCTGAATGTATTTATAGAGAGCAATTATATCCGCTCTCAGCATGAATGAGCTTAGAGATGAAAGGGAGAAGGAAGCAAACATGTTGCTTCAGCCTGGACCAGCTGGAATCTCTTTGTTCAGACTCATGTAAAATGTTTTGCAGCAGCTGAATCTGGAAGCAGCATTTGCGCAGCTCTTAGAAATGTGATACAGATCTAGCCACCTCCCAGCCAGATGAGATGGAAATGGACATATCAAGCCATCGTTGTTATCTGATTATCCATGTATACTGTGGAATTGAGAACAGTAAAATTACTGTTCAGCTTAGATGGAGAATGACAATATGCATTTGTTTGTGATAAACACCCATGGAAAGCCGTTATAAACATTTCTCAGCATTATCACTTCTATTTTCTAGTGTTGGGAGTTAGGTACCTGTCTGTATTAGGCTGCCACTAGCTGTGTGGCTTATTTTGCAGAGAGGGTTCTGCATTATGTGGTCTGCATGCTGTAGAATTTGGAGTCAGTAATTTCTTCTGTTCTTTCCTAGAGCTGTTGTACGGCTGTCTTCCAAAGCTCTTCACACGCAAGATAATCGAAGAAGAGTGGGGCTTGCCCATCACGATGTACAGACTCTGTGTACACATTTCTAATTGCAGACCAGATTAAATAATTCAGTTGTAACACTCTCCACATGTATTCAGGTAAGTAAGAGCATGTATTCCGGTAAGTGGTTTGAAAGACAGACCCTTAAGGGAAAGATAATTGCAATAAACTTCTTGGTGGTATCTCATCACCAGAAGCAGCAAGCACATCTGAGAAACTGTACAAAAGTGTTTGATACTTGAAATATGTGTTTGTGCCTCATTCCTTTGGATACAAATCTTAGTTGCTTGAGAGCGGTTTGTTGTGAGTCAGGGTTTTAAAACACATTTTAATTTTTATACAGAAAGAGATTTTTAGATCTGAAAACGCTTATTCCTTTCATGTGTGTGTTTATGCTTGCCATGATTCATGCTGCAAAATATGGGCTTTTTCCAGTCAAATCTTCTTGGCGTTCCCTGGACTGCAAAAGCAATGGAAAATTAAGAGCCTTTAATTCTGAAGAACATGTAACTAAAAACTGAAAAACAGAGTAAGATGCTGGTCATTGTACTTGTAATAGATTGTGGAATAATATGTCTCATCAGCCCTTTTATTCTGGAAAGTGGCATTTTAATTTGACTTAAAACAAAATCCAGTGCCGTCTCCTTGTAACTGGCATTTGTGCATCCTTAGGTAAGGGCAAAGTTTGTGCAAATTTGAGTTCTTCTCACAGTTCAGTACAAACCGTGCTATTTTTCCTGAGGAAGGTAGAAATACAAGGATACTGCAGGCCAGGGTTGTTGTGCATTGGCAGAGCTACATAAGGAAGCTTGTACAATACCTGATATAAGTGCAAGCTTCTTACAGGATTTTCAGAGAGGAAGGAAAACAGCATGGATGTCTACAGTGTTTCTCAAAGGATCTCTGCATTAGGATTCTGGAGACAGGTTTGAGTTCACCTGGTCCTTTGCCCTGCACTTGCCTGAACATGTCAGGGAAGACCCATGGCACTCAAGAAAGGAACTACCCATTGCAGTAGCTAATAAAAAATCAATTTTGGCAGCCTAGTCAGGAAAAAAGAATGAAAAAGTGCAGGTGGCAGGAGAATTTTTTTTAAGGCTTGCAGGAAGGGCGGTGGTTTTCTCCTGTAATTCAAAGAAACAGCAGCAAAACAAAAAGAGAACTAAAACAACAAGGACAGTGTGTGGAAAAGGCCTGTTGAATCCTTGTCTTTGCACAACAACTCAACAAAACACATCAACAAAAGAGTGAGTGCAGCAAGTTGTGCAATAGTACTGCAGTTTGCTGGCAGCGCCCTCATCTGTCCTCAAAATACTTTTCACTGGTTCAGGTTAAATAAAAAAGTCAAAAAGTAACAATTAGCAAACTGAAATCAGAAAAATGTTGCCCATATGATTATGCCCACAGGATGATAATACCTGCTCTGTGCCAGCTCCATGCACACAAACCCACAGAAGAATGCAACCTCTTTTGCATGAAGATATCCAGGGTGGCTGAGGTGACCAGGCACAGGATGTCCTCACATGTTTTTGAAGCATGTTAGTAAAGCTGATTGCAACTGCCAGGGGGGAAAAAGATCTGGACCATAAGGAACCATTTGTCTCAGTCATAGCTGACTTGCAAGACCACCAGATGGACCAAGCAGCTAAATAAGTATCTTTGTAGACAACTTTGGAATCTTGAAATGAAAAATGTAAATGTTTGTTTTCAAGCTAGCCAAGGTGTTTTGGGAAGGACCAAAGCAGGCACAAAATTGCAAATTTGTGGTATCACAACTAAGTATCTTTTTAGCAAGAAAGGTGTGTGTGTTTGTTTATTAAAAATCCCCACAAAACAACAAACAACAGAAGTATACATTGAAAAACTCTTACTGAAACTGTAGGAACCAGTATCAACTTTACTTCTCACTAAGACCTCTCTTTCCAGTGAGCAAAACCCTTCTGCTATGGGAAGCTCACCATGCTGGTTCTTCTGTTCTAAAACCAGGAAATATCCAAGAAATCCAACAAAAGACACAACCTCTCAAGAGTTACAAATCCAGAAAGGAAGAAAATAAAACCTCCACAAAGTGCCTAGGTACTTCTCTAATGTCACTGCAGAATATCCCCAGCTCTATAGTGATGATTGGCAGTATCAAACTCTAACAGATGTGAAGCTATAGTCTGGATGTTGTTTTCTAGGTGCTGACATATAGATGTCACAGTCCAGGTCAGGGGCTACTGTGCTAGACTCTGTATAAAGCTATCATGAAATGAAGATTGGTGCCATATTGCAGTAATACCACATTGTTGTGAGGTTTCTTGTGTTTTAATTGGAAAAAACCCTGCAGTTATCCGATGCTCTAGGAGTGTGTACAAAGCACATTTAAAAATACAATAGCCATTCAAATGGGAACATTATTAATTAAGAGCCTCCACGTACTGTACAAATGAAACGTTCTTCTCTCTACCTACTCAAGTCATTCATTCAGAAAAATTCTGGGAAAATAGTTAGGCTTTGCAATGTGCCCCACGGGTCAATGTATTCAGGCTCCAGCAGACCAAGTGGGAGGAGTGAGTTCCAGAAGAGCAAAATCTTCATTGCAGACTCCCTCTCAAAGGCAGTGCATTTGAAAATGTGCACAGCATGCTTACAGTAAAATGGCTCTAGCTCCTTGCCCAGCTCAAATTTTAAATGAGTCCATTAATATATGTATATCCAACCGAGGAAAAGATGCTGACTTATGCTATTCTCTGAAGTACGGCAGTGGGAAAAACTTTGAAACCCTGTAGGACTTTCAGACCCACAGTTTGTAAGCCTTTTTTTTCCCTGTATATATCCTTATAGTATAAATTTGGTGCTACAGCAACTCCCTTCCTTTATGCTCAGCAACCCCATGTCCCCTTTATTTAGTAGCAGTGGCATCCTTGAGAGGCAAACCATTTCTGGGCAGCTCACTGATATCCACATCCATGAGAGGTGCCTCACAGCTACTCAGTTTTCCTACAGTCCCATATCAAAAGTTCCCTTTTAGTATAGGGATGGGTCAAAGCCTGGCTGTAAAACCCAGAGCCAAACTTCCCTCATGCTTTAAATTTGGTACTATATTTTAGATCCATCTCCTAAATAAGTCAAACCAGCTTTCAGTGTTTAGATCAGAACAATCCCTACCTTATTTGCTTGCTGGCTGCAAAACAGTAGGAAGATTGTCAATACCCTGCTCAGGCCCTAATTAAAAATCCAAACTCAAATTTAATATTTCAAACATGATATAAAATATATTAAGATAGTCAGTCTATTGCTGTTGCTCATTACTCTGTTGAAACCTAATATTAGTAACAGCATGTACAGAGGACCTGGAGCATGAATTAATAATGAGGTGCTTGTGCTGGAAAACGTGCAAGAGCCTGGTTCCCCGAGTTGGCAGACATCCGTCCGGCAGCGAGTAGTTTGCTCTTCTTTACACACTGATCAAATCATCTTCTCAGCAAAATCATTGGGAAGGAAAGTATTTCTGATTATTTTACTTCCTCTGATGATCATTTTCCAAAACCAACAAAGACAACAGGCCATGAGAAATGAAGGAGGACATAGTGGGGGAACAAAAGCCTTTAAACCGATGTCACTGTTCTACTAATCACATGGTAGTAGTGCTGGTTGCTGAGTATGATCTTCAGATGGGTGAGAGCCCCTCATACCCTCAGCCTTCCCTCACCTTGTAGATGAATTCTCTTCTTGAGACCCTTGAGATGATGTTTTAGTCAACTCTCTTCCCTTTTCTCATTGGCCTAGCAGAAAACAAATCTGAGTGAGAATACACAGAAAGAGCATGTGGCTTGTTAATGCTCCTGGTGTGGAGCTAAAGTATTGGAGGTGTTTGCAGGTTTTCTAGAGATATGAACGAGGACTTAGCAAACAAGTGAGCCCTCCAGGTGAGACCAGAATCGGGAAAGATGTGCAAGCTAGAAAATACCTGTATCATTTGTTGTATGCAATACATATACTTTTATATATCATGTGTATGTGTCTACAGTACATGCATACAAAAATATATTACAGCCATGTAAGCTGTGCTTTTCCTACGTGTAATAGTATCATGACAAGATCAATGATGTAGTAGAGAGGTTAAGTGTATTTATTTATATATACACACATACACCCCTCTCACAAATGCTTTACAGAAACTGGCTCTCACCTGTCCTCAGGGTGCCTCCTCCATGCTTTTCTCCTGAGCATGAGCCCAGCTACCTTTGCTTTCTTCTGTGCATGGAAAAACGTCTTCAAGATTTGCAGAAAACAAACAGTAGTTGTTGAAGATGTTTATGCCCTGAAAGATTAGCTGTGCCCTATTCTTAAACACTCATTTCCTTTAAGATGAACATACTGTTAGCTACACTGCAGCATTCAGTTCTGTATCTACTGCCTTGTTCTCACCCTCTAAATTAAAAGGTGTGAAGGAGAAGGAAATTTTCCAGAGTTAAATAAGAGAAATTATTATATAATTTTGTGTAATTTTTGATGCAGGAAACTATTTTCTCAGTGCACCTGTTGGGGGGGAGAAACAAGTCTGCTTCAACCATCAATCTGTGGGACCTCAGAGCTCAGCCTGAAAGCAAAGGTGAAACCAAATACGAAAATTGCAGTGCAGCAGAAGAGGAGTCAGCTATCTGAGGGCCTCTGCTGAAATCCCATCTTTCGGGTAGGGTTTCTTTGCATTTTCGTGTTTTGGTCACCTGACAGTAGCTCTCTGGCCTAATTGGTTTCCTGGTTAACAGACTAAGTAATGATGTAACCAGAGTGTGTGGGAACCAGACCTGTGTGACAGGCACAAATTTTCCCAGCCATACTAATTTTGCCTGCTTACCTGGTTCTGCTGCTGGTTATCTGGAAACTTGAACTACCTAAAGGATATAATGAGCTGAGCAAAGGTTGAGACACAGCTTAATCATTTAACATAAAATTATCCCCTGCCACGAAATAAATTCACTTGTGAAGTTTTGTAACTAAACAGGGTTATATTTTCATAGACATGGCAGTGTCTACAGATTGTATTTACTTTTTCTGTGGTTGGCTAAAGTGAGAATCAGCTGTTTGTAGCCTAAAGGGGCAGGACTCTTCAATTACAAGCCTGTCTCTGTTACCACTTTCTGCTCTTGACTGTCTGCAGGTCCCCAAATCTTTCACACAGTGTTGATCCCTTGTGATGGTGATTTTTGTAGTTGAATGTTGTTGCCACTGCTTGCATGACGATATAAGGGTTTCAGAAAGGCTCCAGCTAAGAAGAAGCAGGGTCCTCTGAACTGGGCACCACATAAACATACAATGGGAAACAGTCCTCTAAATGCAAAGTTGTTGCATCCCAAATACCTAGTGGTTTGGTGGAGAGGAAAGCTTTGCAGGCTCAGGCCTAAGGCAGGAATTTTAAAAATAATTACCCTAAGAAACAGTCTAATGTAAAATAATCAAAGTAACTGGGGAATAGAGGTGAGAATGAAAGGGAACACCTGGCATAGAGAAGGCCTGACCATCTTCCTTCTCCATGTGATGGACAAAGAATAAACACCTCAAGACTTCTCTCTACTGTAACATAAAATCACAGTAAGTACATATAGCTCATAGTGGCTAATCTCCTAAACTAATCTTAGGAGTAACTTGAGCTGGGGATGTGCCTGGCACTTGGCATTTCTCAGGTTCCCATTTGCCCTTGCAGAAGGGACCATGTCTCTAAGCATAGCAGTTAAATATTTTTATTAAGTTGGTGTACGTAGGCTGCTGCTTGGTGGGCTAGAGATCCTGAAGCAAACTTTGCCATAACCCTAGTGGTTGTTATTCTGCAGCAAAACGCAGCTAGTATGGCTTGTGTCTGATATGCTTTAATAGAGAGGAAGAAGGGTTTGCACTCACAAATATGTTTGATAAATGGAAGAGACTGAGAGCAGAAGCAAGAAGCTGGACCCTGAAGGTGATGTGAAACTGTTTTATGTTTTCTTGAAAAACAGGACTCTCTTAAATGTGATGACAGAAATCCTGAAAGTAGCAGGGCTTTGCATACACTTGATGTGGTTAATCCAGTCTGTAAACATGATGGTAAAAAAACGACACCCCACAATGTTTCGGTGTCTTTCTGTTTGAAGTTTATACGATGCCTAACGTGTATGCAATGGATCTGAGGCCTGACATCTATTTAAACTCTTTGGAAGCAATATCAAACATTAATGGGGATTAGTGTTAGAACTGGTGTAAACATAGCAAACAATCTGCTGTAAGTGTATGCTCACATTTCCATATGTTATGTAGGTAAGCAGAGCCACTGAAGAGGAAAGAAACCCTGAGAGGTAGTTCTCAGCTAACTACTTCTAGGACTGGTAAAGGCAGACACTAGTAAAGCACAACTGTCTCATGATATCAGTATCCACATGCTCATAAAATGCTCTGTCTAGAGCTGCAATTTAGTTTTGCAAAAGGTAAGAAAGATTTAAAGAGATGTAATTCCATTGTGCAAAACCACTAAAAACAGATAAAAATGATTTAGTACTTCCAGGTGCACTGTAATTCTTGGCAGAAAAAGCTAATTCCAGGTGTGTAACTTAAAAAAAAAAATCCAACGAAAATCCAACCCTGTTGTCAAACCTGGATAAAACCATCAAGTTAGAAAAATAGAGGCTAAACTAGCAAAAAGGTCCAAAGTACAACTGCAGAAAGACAGCCTCTACATTCAAGAAATTATTGCATCTAAGTGAATCTCCCTATTACTTAAGTAAATATAGCTTGAGTCTGGGCAATATTTCAAAAGAGATAAAGCTTTGGCATGCATGAGCACATAGAAAGATGACATATTCACAGTGGGAGGTATGAGGTGGGGTTTACAATAGTGCCAAAATTTCTCTTACATACACATGCTCAGGGCCAGATCCAAGCTGCTGAAGCAAAGAGCAAATCTTTCCACTGGCAACAGCCTTTGTATTCAGCATTCACTCACGCTCAGAGAAAGGGGGAAAATATACATTTGTTTCCTTATTTGTGGCCAAATTGTTTACATGTTTTCCCTTCTTTTAAGCCTGGGGAACTCTTGTCATTGACTTCCTCAGGGGCAGGTCCTTAATCAACAGATCAAAATATAAGCTGTACCACAAAATGGAAAATACTATTATACCAACTGAAGTTATTTGCTTCAGCAACACATGTGGTATAGGATATTATTATTCCTCAATAGAATACACATTGAGTCATCTGACACTTTTTTTTTTTAAAGAGCTTTTATTTATATGATGTGTTTATGGACAAATATGCATTGAATGCTTTTTAAGTCCTATTATGGTTTGTTTTTATTTCCACATGTTCAGATGAAATGCCTATTACTGGAACTAGAAACCTGCAACACTAATGGAAGCTCTTATAGTTGGTGCCAGTTTTATATCCTGCAGGGGTAGTTGCCACTATATTAATGTCCTGCAAGTCCAGTTAATTTTTTTTTTTAAACCCACCATATTTTGCAATTTGATACAGTGTCACACTTAGTACCTGCCAGATTTGTGTTTAAATTAAGAGCCAGGGAATGGAACCAGATCAGACCTCCAAGTAAGTAGGTTTTGCAGAAATCCATGGCCACACAGAAGAAAAATGGCAAACTAATTTGTCTCCCAAAGGTACATGTGAAAACTCTTTAGGAATCAGAATACTAGCTACGAAGGAGACAGACTTTTTGGGCCAGTCTGGTTTTCCCTAAAGGCTGGGCCTTCTGCTGCCATGAGCAGCAGCTGGGTGCACGAAGGTGCAATCAGTTCCATTTGCTTCTGTGATCCAACCTGCTTTCTCTTGCTGTAACGCCAGGCTGTATGAGGCTAAGGCCAGGCTGGATGAGGCTCTGGCCAGCCTGATCTAGTGTGAGGTGTCCCTGCCCGTGGCAGGGGGGTTGGAACTAGATGATCCTTGTGGTCCCTTCCAACCCTAACTGATTCTATGATTCTAAATTTGGCTGAACAAGAAGAGGTCTGGCATGCTCAATCCTTTCACAGTCACACGGTCATTCCCTGACTTTCAGTACTGCTGTCCTCCCCAGGAGCCCTGTCAGTGTTGTGCTGTCAGTGTGGGCCTTTCAGTGATATGAAAATAACATAGGTGAATATGAAAACCTTTCTGCTCTCGCCTTTTGACTGCTGGACTGGGTGGCCAATTCTTACTTCAGAGGAGCAGCAAGGTGTGACTCTATGCACAGGGCAAAGCAATTAACAGCCCAGCTGTGATTGCACAGAGCTTTCTATAGCCCCTCTCTCTTTTTTCCCACACATAACTAACTATGTGCTCATAGGGGAAGGGAAGGGACTTTTCATTTCCTTTCTCTGCTCACTGGTGTGATTGCACTAAGTTGGTACAGAGATCCTTATCTCAAAGCAGAAAGGAAAGTGAAATCTCCAGTTTTGTCACTGTTTAAGCGCTTGGTAATATCTAGGGAGTTCAGAAGGCACTGATTTTTCTTTGGTAGTATCACTGTGAAATAGAGGTGTTTGTTCTGTCCAGTCCCCAGCATTAGGGCAAAGTCTCAGAGGAGTAAAGGTATATTAGACCTAGCATGAAGTGGTAATGCCTCAGATTTGTGATAAATCTGTTTTCTGCTGAAAAACACTGAGAAGACATTTTAAGTTTTACCTATCATTTCAGACTCTCCAGAGCATTAAAGCTGCATAAATATTAAAGGCCTTTTATTTACATTAGAATCATTATCTTTGTAGATATCAGTGCTTGTTAAATGATTCATAATGCATAATTCATTCAACCAATTCTGCCCTTTCCTCTGTTTGTTATTCACCTGCAAATAGACTGATTTTTACAAATTTTTTCATTATTCAAATCATTCCAGGCTCTCTTCACAAACATATTTTAGTGATCTCCTTTGCTCAAAACCTATTGTCTCGTACCATATTTTATCGATTTGTTTCTGCTCGTGCTTGCATAGTGTAATTGAACATATAACAAGAGATGTGAAACTCCCCCTGACTTTAATCAGGAGTCACAGGATAGCTGTGAGGATTCATGCTAATGCTTCTGAAGCATCTACTGATGAGGTATGTTCTCTGGGTCATTCATATAGCAGCTCTGTCTCTTATTCCCAGTTGCTGGAAACACAATAATTGGTAGAGTTCTGTGCTACATGGCCAGGTTGTGTAAGGTTTGGGAAAATTTGTGGTTTAGTACAAAGCAAGAGAGTTTTCCTTACATCACAGCACAGTGGGGTTCAATGAGAGTGCACCAGAATGGGATTTCAGAGGTCTGGTTCAGATCTCCAGCCAACCGTTTCATGCAAGCTTGCTTCCCTCTGTGCCTCGGTTTTCTTGTCTGTAAATAGGTACCAGTGTCTGTTGAGGAAGGTCTTGCTCTGCAGATACAACAAGGAGTAACAAGTGCTCCTGGCATCTTACTTTAGGTGCATGTGTTAAGTTGCTTCTCCTGAGCTGCCTGGAAAAAGTTATGACGCATTTCTCCACTGATTTCTAGCCCCGAGGCTGCTGTTGTGAAACATCTCCAGGCTGATGCCTCACTCCCTGTTAGAGGAGTCTGGAGAGACTCACCATCTCATAGCTTGGATAAAGCACCTGAAGAAACACTGCTAGGCTTCTGTAAAGAAAAAAATAGTTGAGCAAATAAAGTGTAGTGTGTTTGTTTCTGATCCAAATACTTTGATCTTTAAGATAAGAATAGGGGAAAAGTTCTTTTTATTTTCAATTCAGTTTGCTTTCAATTCATAAGTTTATTTTGGATGTACTTCTGAGAAGTTGCTACCTGCATAATGAGAATACAGAATTCAAAACAGTATAGGAAAAAATTAAGTGGGTAGTAAGGAAGTAATTTATTATCTGAGCCTACAAATGATTGTAACAGATCAGGATAATTAAAACTGGTGAAAATGTTGTGAGAGAAAAAAAATTTACCTTAGATTTTAGAAAAAAAAAATCAGAAGTATAGACTTCAAATCTGACTCTTGTCTATCATTTCAGTGTGAAATTTCAAGAAAAAGAGTGTCAACCTATGCCATTTTCCTTGAAGCTTAGTTTGAAACACCATTTATAGTTTAGCTAGCAAAAAATAATTTTACATTTTTCCCAGTGATTGCTCTCTATGTCATAGACTGTTGTCAGTACCTTTTATTTCTTTTCTTCTCACTAGAGCTGAAGGAGAAGAGATGATTTATAAATATTGAAAACTTAGAAATGTAAAAATTAAGAACATAAAATTGGAGTCAGAATCTCTTCCTCTTTTCTAGATTTCCACTAGAAAAATATGACAAATAGCCCTGAATTAAAGTTGTCCTCTTAATCTGTAATGTTTTGCCACTTAAAATTTTTGAAAGTGGTTGTTTTCCCCCTCCTTCTCTCAGTTTTCTTTCTTGTTTTTCTTTCCCACTAATCTTAGCAATATCTTTTCAGTCTACAACCATGGTTTGATAAAACCTTGTGTGGCAGTTATTCATCTATTTAACACATGCAGTCATAGTCCATATGAACATAAGCATTCTTTATATCTGCTAACCACAATGTTCACTTTTAGCAGCAAAAAATAAAGTTTGCTTCTACATCAGGAGGTTTACTTTTACACTGTTTACAAGAAGGAATGAGTTAAGCTTTATCATTCTTGTAATGGTTTTGGACTGAATGTATGGAGATAAAGAACAGATAGAAATCCCTCAGTGTTTCTCAGGTCACTTCTGCACCCAGGCTCACACCAGCTAAAATGTTCAGGCATGCCTGGTGCAGCAGCTTGAATTGGTGTATTAAGGAGATAAAGAGCAGCTTGAACTTTTTTACTGGAGATCAGAAGTCAAACTCCACCCAAGCACAGGGATTTGGAGAAGCAGCATTTCAGTGCTTGGTTTTGCAGTTCTGATCCAGGTTTAGCCCTGCCATAACCTCAGTCTGCTCTGCTGCAGAAAATAGTACTTTCTTCATACCTGTCTCAAATTCAACTAATAGGAAGGTATGAGGAGAGCCAGAGTCCACAGAACAGTCTCTTAAACTAATCTCTTGATAAGCAAGGGAAGCACCAAAAGTGCGAACCTGCGATATGTTTTCTCTAGTCCTTATTTACCTTTCTGCTGCCTACTCTCCCTTACACCATGAGTCATCCAGCATTTGATGCTTGGGGACACCATGTGTTATTTTTTCTCCCAGTCACTTTAATCTCTTCCTCATGCAACGTGTTCACATGAAGCCTGTGATCAGAGTGGAGACCCTGCCAAAATGGCTCCGCTTCCTTTCCCAGGGTGTCAGAGAGCCAGGAAGAAAGGTTTGTTCAAGGTCTTGGCTCCCTCTCCTGGCTGGCTTTACAGCAACTTGAAGTAAGACTGTAGCCCTTCAAAAATTAGTGTTTGCTTACTGCCAACACACACTTGAAACAAGAGACAAGAGCACTCTAATGATGAGACTCTGTTTGTTTTAAAAATAATAAATTAGAAAGTTGGAAGCTAATCTCACTAAAAATATAGTTATTTAAAATAAAATCTTCGTGGTTTTGATACAGACTATTGGAAAATGTTTTCCTTCTGCCAAACCTACTTGGATGCAGCATACATACAAGAAAGGGTCTTTTTAAAAATGTGTGTGTTTGGTTTTTTCTGGGTTACCTGTATTTTCATTCTAACCTGCAGGCTCTAGACTTCTACTTAATAAATGTCCTAATAAAAGCTGTGTGTTGTCCTTAAACAGTGGTAGCATTCCCCCTACCTGCTAATTGCTTTATTTGTCCTTACTGCTTCCGTCCCCTCATCAACAAAGGCTTTAGCATAAAGGGCAATGAGGTAGAACATGACAAGGAGAGTGGGAGCCAGAAGAGTGAATACTTCTGTAATTACACAGTAGCTTGCAGTAGCTCTTCTCAGATCAATTATGTAGCCTGGATTGCCCAAAAATCTGAGGACAGAGCCCTTTATTTAATTTGCCTATGGAACTATGTGTTCCAATAATGGGCAAAATTCTTGTCTTGTTACCAGTTCCCTTTTATCAAAATCTACATAATTCCTTCCTTATTTATTGTGATCTAATTACTTTATTAATAATACTTTGTGCTTAGCACAACTACAAACCAATCACAGCAATTTGCTTTGTGAATGTTAACAAAGGAAGTTTCACCTTATTTTGGTGAAAAGATAGGGACATGTCCATTTTTCAATGAGGAAAACTGAGGCAGAGGATCATAACAGAAAGTGGTTAGAAAAAAACAACTGGAAAACCACCCATGAAATCCTAATAAACTGTAGTTACAAAGTAAATTGTTGGATAGACCAAAAATTTAACAAAGTGATCAAAACATTCAGCCCAAACTCTACACTTGCTCTGTGCCCCTTAGCATTGTACGTTGGGGAGTTTACAATGGGCAGAAATCTAGATGGTATAAAAGTGAAGTATTGACAGTATCAAGAGGATTTCTGAAGCTTTTGAGACTGACTTTTGTTGTTGCTGAATAGTTTCCTATATACTCTACTGTGTGTAACATAGATCCTACAGGATTAAGGAGAATGAGCATCTTTATTGATTTCACAACTCTATGAAGGTCTCTCATCTTCCAAAGTTTCTTGTTCCTTTGTTAGAGAAGTCAGTGGTCCCCAGCATCAGTGGCTGGGATTTAGCCCACTTGGTGGTCACTCTTCTCATGTGTTTCTCATGTCTTACATCCCTGTGGGACACTGAACAGAAGCTGTGTCCAAATACCTGGGAAAATTTAGTCAGGCAAAAATTTGCTTTTGATCCCTATTCTCTTCATAAATGAATCCCCAGTAGTAATGAGCTTCTGGAGCACTGGTTGTTTTATTTAGTCAATGACTTCAGCAATGCTGTAGAGAAGGGGAGAAAATATTCTTGAAGAGAGACTTAGAAGTTCTTACAGCCACTGTTTGAAAGAAGTTTACAGCAGGTGGAAGGGTGCCTACTGAAGCTATTTAGGTAACTGGTTCTTCGATAGCAGGTGTCTGTATGCAATAGCAGAGGTGAAGGCCTGAAGTGACTTTTTTTTTTTTTTTTTTTTCTGGAATATTTGGTTAACTAAAACACCAGAAAACATTTGATAGTTCACTGAAAAGTAGTTTCAAGGTTCCTGGACATTTTCAATTAACTGCAAGTAAATTTAGAATGAGAATGCTTTCAGACTCTTAGTTAAAAAAAAAAAAAAATCAACATCCATTCATGAAAAGTTTGTGATCACAATGTGTATTTCTCAGCAAAAAAAGATTTATCTGGAAAAAATGAGTCTGGCTCTAGCTGTAACTTTATCTGCATAACCTGTAATAGAATAACTATAGCTATAGAAAGACTTTTATTCTTTTTGGCATAGCTGATCAATTAGATGCATAGGATGGAGTTACAAAAGCTCTTACAGTTTGCAGGAGTTGCTTAGCTGTTCGTGGCTTTATGACCATCAGCACAGCTCTAGAAATGATGTTACAAGTAGTGAATGGTATTCTGAAAACTGAGTTGTTGGGGGTTTTTATGTCACATAGCTAAACCCCTCAATCCCATAGGATTTTGATGCTACAGAAATGTGTCATTGCTTTAGTCTGCCTCAATGGGGGAAAATAAAGGCAGTGGTGTTATGCCTGTTTTACACGCAGGGAGCTGAGGCACAGAGGTGCAGGCTCGTTTTTATTCTGTTTTTGTTTTGAGATGTTGGGCGTTAATTTTAATGCCTGTGATTTTTTCAACAAGTTTTTAATATTAATTTATATTTTCATTGCTTTAACCATCACTGTATCATCTTTTCATCAGCAACCCTCGTTGGCCATAAGTAACTTGCCCAAAATCTCTGAGGATGTCACTGGAAGAGCTGGGAACTTTCTTATCTGTAATCTCATCTTATCTGTGTGCCAGTCAATGCACACCTCTAGATAGGGAACAGATATAAAACTTCATCCAAAATCCATGTTAGGTTCAAAAGCACCATTTAAAAGACAGCTGACCTACTGCAGGATTACAGTTTTAGGTGAAGCAAGCCAGAACCAGAGCAAGTCCTTACTGAATAACCTGCTGTGTGTAAGGTGAAAGCAGCACAATTTCAAGGCTGTGTATCTTAGAAAGTCCAATGATCCCATGGAGAGCGACTAATCGACTGGGAATGAACCAGTACGTCTTGCAAGACTTTTTCCCAGGCGAGTTGAGTGCCAGTAAAATAATCCAAACAGGCAAAAGTAAAAAGTTTGATAATTTATTTATGCACAGAAGTCAAGTAGCCTGGCTTCTAGCCATCTCGAAAGGCAGCACCTTTTTTTTTTATAAAGCATTAAATTTCACTAAGAAAATACAAATGCATTATCATGCTGATATTGATTTGCCATGTTAGCCACTGCTGCAATGCCCAGACAGTCAAGAGAGCAAGGGAATAGTTGTCATTTGGGAGGAGACAGTATTACATGGTTAGATAGAAATCACCCCTTTAAGGATTTATAGGAAAACAATTGGTGCAGTATGGTGTCCAGCTACCTCCCCAACTGCTGGTAATGCATTAGTGAAGGCACTAACACATTAAAGTTTGAGCTAGGCTCCCCCTTATCTTAGAACAGCCACCAAATGCCATTCTTGCAGTATTAACTTTCTGTCACTTCCAGCTCAAGATGTGACCTAAAGTAAAAAGCTTCCTATCTCCCCATCAGCTCCCTTAACTACTCCCTCTCAATGCATATTAGTTTTGTGCCTTCTTTTCTCAGTGCATGACTGGAAAAAATGATGAACTTGTAGTAACATTCTACCAGTTAAAAGAAAGCATTCATATTGTCAGTGTTAAGGCTAATAAAGCCAACTTACAGTTTCCAGAAACTCCAAGTATTAAGGAAGCCTTACCACACAGGTTGCAGGCAGAAGCACTACAGGTTTTTTTTTTTTCTCACTCATATATCACTACTTTTCCTAAGTTTAACAAAGCAAAACTGAAACAATTCACTGCTTCTTTAAACATTTGTCTCTTTTTGTAACCATGTGCTGCACATGCACTGATAAAACATTGTCCCATTCTTAGAAAGCCCCCTCCTGCCAAAAACTAAGACTGGTTTCTAAAACTCCCAAACTATTTTGGTCGCACATACTGACAGACAGGGCTCTGTGTTGTGATGATCAGGGGTTCAGCCAGCAGCTGGCAGCCTGGGCAGTTCTGCTTGTGCCAGGGCCACAGCTGGATGGGGCAAACTCCCCTTTCTGCTTTCCCAAAGCCAGAGGCAGAAAGCAGAGATCACCTCTGCTGGAGGAAGGGAGTTATAAGCTGCAGTCAAATACACAGCCCAAAGCAGCATATTACACTTATTGCTTATGCAAAAGGTCACTTTTCACGCACCTGAAATGAAGAATAATAAATATGACTAAAATATGGATGAGGAATTGTATGTAAATACATTCACATGCAGCCAGTCTGACCTGTGGAGATGTGCATTTGGCTTTTTAACTGATGGATGTGGCATTTTTTGCTTTGCCAGTGTGAGCCTCGCTCCAGCCCCACGCTCTTCCATTTCTTCTCACTCTGGGATGAGGCAGGTACGGTTTGAGGGGAGCGACTGCTGCGGCTGCTGGAGGCTTCCCTCATAGCAGGCTCAGTAGGACTCAAAATCCAAGGGGGAGGAAGGAGCCACAAATAGCCTGGACTGGGAAAAAGCATCTTTATCACTGGGAAAGCAGAGAAAGCTGAAAGAGCTAAGCCTCCCTTCATCCAAATCTTTTACCTTTGAGGGCTGGTGTTTTTCAATTTTTTAATTTTTGTTTAAGGGGGAAAAGGCCGAGGGAGGTGGGGGGAGCAAAAATGCTGACCTTAATTAATAGAAGGCCCACTAGACCCGAAGGAAAAGGTTTGGCTCTCAAGGCCCAGGCCTCCCCCTGAGCCTCTCCTGGGTGTAATGAGAGAGCTCAGCTTCATTACTGGCAGCTGAGGGGAAGGGTCACTGGGGCTGGATTTGCAGGGCCCTCATTGAGGGATCACTCCATGCTGAGAGAAGCTGGCCATGCTCTTGGACACCTGGTCATTAACATTGCTAATTAGCGGCCATTAATCAGGGCCCTGGGTTTTTTGTTGTGTGTCACCGGCTCAGAGGAACCAAGTGAATAAGAAGATTGTTTCATTACCTCCACAAGAGGTGGAATGAAAGCAGTTCCCATCAGCTCAAGATGAGCTGAATTAAGGGAAAGGTTAGACAACAATTTAAGATGAGCTGCCAAGGGGGAGCTGGGGGACCTGAGCTGTCCTCTGAGAGGAAAACCAGTCACCTATAATTAATGAAATCTTCCACAACCTCACTCTAATCACCGTGTGAGCTTCTCACCAAAATACCCTATCTTTCGCATCGGAAGGACCCTCATTTGTCATCTCAGAAAGTTCCAATCTTGGCAAACTTTAACTCCCTGGGATTTTAGCAACATATATAGATACACATATTAATGCAAGTGTGTGTGTAAGTATAGGCTCACATAGTGTGTGCCTGTGCATTTCTTCAATATATTTACCTGAGTCAGCAAGGATCTTTTTGACACAGCTGATTCCACTGAGAGGGCTAAAGGAAGGGGGGCACACATAGAAATGTGTATTAAAAAGCGTCTAGATTGTATTTTAAACATTTAATTTTTTTTTTTTTTTACTTTCTATAAAATACTTATCTACATATTTTTAATTTCTAATCTATGGCTGTGAAAGCACAGTAAATACAGTGGTTTGCACAGGCAGAATAATTAAAAACAAGTTATGTTTCAGCAGTTTAAAAACTACATGGGAAAAATGATAGTTATTGGCGTGCATAGGGAAAAGTAAAGAATTTAATTAGCAACCGGATTGTTAAAATGCAGTGTTCTCCTCCCACGCCCTATTGTCTAACTTTTGTGGAACAGGTGCCTAATTTTCCTAATGGGATACATTTTAATTGAGAAAGTAGTTTGCTTTACACCAATTTTCAGTTTCTTACTTACTTTTAATATAATAAACTCTTTATTTCTGCAAACTCCTATGCCCTCAAGAAAGTAATTAGCAGCAGGTTTTATCTGCCTGTCTTTTTTTTACAAACCACTTTTTGATTTCTAAAACCAACTAACCAAAAGCTTGATTTGTTCTGCTGATGTGTGAGAGCCAGTAACTTTTAGTCATATGCACTGAGCATTTCAATCAAGTTGTTTGCATATCCATTCATTTCGGAAAGACTCTCAAAATGGATTACAAACATTTAATTGTAAGAGGAATAAAATAATTAAGGAAGGACAAGTGGAAGTTAAAAATATGCCTAAGGATTCACAACAGTTATTGGATCATTCTCATCGTGGGGCATAAATTCCTTCTTGTAGTTTCAAAGGACTTTATTCATCTAAGGCACATTGCCTCTCGTAACAACAGAAAGTAAACCCGTGTTTCTTATGTATGTGATTATCTTTGTAGAGCTGTGAGGTTGGTTTAAAATGTCCATAAAATTAATCTTTGGAGCATTTCAGCTGGTGTGGAGTTCAATAATATGATTTCTGGGACTTCATGGGAAAGTTGAAGGCTCAAGGGGAAATTACACAATGAACAGCTGAGAAAAAGTTGCATTCTGGCACAGAATCATGCAAATGGGGCACATTCTTCAGTTTTCTCATGACGGATTGTCTCTGAAACTACTGAGCCAAGTTGCTGAAATGCTAATGAAGGAGAAGCATCAATGAGCAGTGTCATCCTGGGGGCTTCTGAAGGGGACAGGGTAGGAGACAGAAGGAGGGGGCAAGGGGGAAGGAAGGAAGGAAGAGAATGAAAAGAAATGGAGCAGGAGGAGTTTCAAATATTTGGGCTGGCCCACTCTTAAAATTAAATGGGTGGGGGAAAAATAGAGCTGTGATGAACTCTGATGAACAAGTCCCTCTTGGCTTAGAAAGACAAATAAAAACATTTACAAGCCAAAGAATTCAGCTCTGGACTGGGGAAAATTGACTGTGGGCAGTGATAACCTTGGGGACCGCCCTTCTGTTTGATACATGGGAGAGATATGTGTAGCCCCCCCGAGCATGTTAAAGATAAGCTAGGGGGCAGAACACCAGGGATGGTGTGCTAGCAAGGTCCTTCGATCTGCCATCTCAGTGGAAGTAAGGGACAGAGATCCATATGGCAGCAAAGACACATGGATTATCAATGTGTTAGAAACTATGGAAGCGTCTGAGAATGGTCATGTAGGACTCAGGGCTTCTCCTTGCAGAAAGATGGAGAATCAACAGCCCAGCTGAAATACACCAGCATGCAGCATGGGCAACAAACAGGAGGGGCTGGAAGCCATTGCACATTGGGAAAAGTATGATGTAGTTGCCATCACAGAAATACGGTGAGATGACTTGCACAACTGGAATGCTGGATGGCTATAAACTCTTCAGAAGGGATAGGCGAGGAAGGAGAGGCAGTGGGGTAGCCCTGCATGTTAGGGAGTGTTCTGATTGTCTAGAGCTTAATGATGGTGGTGATAGGTTTGTGTGTTTATGGGTAAGAATCAGGAAGGCAAATAAGGCAGATATGGTGGAATTCTGTTACAGACCACTCAATCAGATGAAATATTCTATAAGCAGCTGGGAGAAGTCTCACAATCTCTGGTCCTTGTTCTTATGGGGGACTTCAACTTACCAGATGTCTGCTGGAAGCACAAGAGAGCACAGATGAAACAGTCTAGGAGGTTTCTGGAGTGAGTGGAAGACAATTTCCTGATTCTTCTTGTGAGGGAGCCAGCTAGGGAAGGTGCCTTGCTGGACCTGCTGTTTGTGAACAGAACGACTTGTGGCAATGTGATAGTTGGCAGCCATCTTAGACGCAGTGGTTGTGAAATGATAGGTTTTGATTCTTGAAGAAGTAAAGAAGGGTGCCAGCATAACTGATACCTTGGACTTCTGGAAGGCAAACTTTGTCATTTTTAGGAGCCTGGTTGATGGAGTCTCTTGGGAGGCAGTCTTGAAGGACAAAGGAGTATAGGAAAGCTGGACATTCTTCAGAAGGAAATCTTAAAAGCACAGGAGTAGGTCATCCTCATGTGTTGAAAGATGAGCTGCTGGGGAAGAAGATGGGTCTGGCTGAACAGAGAGCTTTGGCTCAAATTCACAAAGAAAATGACAGTTTATGACCTGTGGAAGAAGGGGCAGGCAACTCTGGAGGGCTACAACGACCTTGTGAGCTTACACTGGGAGAAAATCAGAAGGGCCAAAGAATGAGAAAAAGGCTGAAGTACTTAATGCCTCTGTCTTTAATAGTAAGATCAAGTGTTCTCTGGGTACCCAACCGCCTGAGCTGGGAGACAGGGATGAGAAGCAGCATGAAGCTCACATAATCCAAGAGGAATCAGTTAGTGACCTGCTACATGATTTGGACACACCCAAGTCTGTGGGGACACTTGAGATCTGCCCAAGGGTACTGAGGGAGCTGGCAGAATCACTCACCAAGCCACTTTCCGTTATTTATCAGCAGTTCTGGCTAACCTGGCATGTTGTATGATTCTACAAGCAGAGATCAAAACAGTATGGCACCAGTATGCACCAAATCTGAACTCTTTCAGAACAGTTTGGCGATGGCTGGGCTGTACTGGGCCCACAGGAGTTAGGTGTGTTATTGTTGTATGTAATTGTGCTTTAATGGACTGCTTTAATGGTGGCCTTATACTGCTTTCAAACCTCAGCAATACTTACCACCTTAGTTTTACCAGCAGATTTTAAACGCCGTACCTGTATTTGCTCATGCAAATCACTGGGTGGTGTTTGCCTGCCTTTTGTAAAGTTGATATTGTGTCTTGTAGCGCTATTATAGTATTTAAGAGCTCTAGGCACAGAGCAAGACTTGTGCAAGCACCACTTGCTCTGGTGCTACAGTAAGAGTAGGAGACACAGAGATGCAGGCAGATGGTGGAAGACCAGAACTTTCCTGCCTGCAGTCCCGTGGGCAGCAAGTTGAGGTTGTTGTTGGTACACTAGTGACCTAAGTTATTGCCTACTCTTTTGGTTGTTTGGGATAGGAGGTTTTGCAGATGGCATCCTCCCAAGTGAAATGCTTAGCCCCAAAGTACTTTTGTTTGAAATCATCATGCCTGCACCGCAAGGATCAGACTTGACTTGAACTGGATTGGTCATTTGATACTTAATGAGAGAAAGGTATGGAGAGAAGAGACCAGCTATGGAGGAGACACTTAAGGCACAAATGGCAGATAAGGAAACCTCTTTGGGTAGCTGGTTCTGACCCCACAGGGTAGGAATTAAAGGAGAGCAGCAAGAAGCAACTCCTTTCTCATACAGCCCATATAAGCACACTGCCACTAACCTGCAGGGAAAGGGAGGGTCAGCAGCAACTGAGGAAGCATACACAATGGAATATACAGTCTTATCCTTCCAGGACTTGTGCCTGAATCCAGCCTCTTCATATGAAGCCCTGTCCTTCTATACAGCGATGTCCCAAAATGAGACAGTGTGCTCCCATGCACAAGGACCTCTACATGATTCCCACCACAGCAGACATTTCCCAGCAGTTAGTACATCTCACTCTGCTTCCCTGCTGGAGCATACTGCCTCTCACAGACTCTTAGTTGGAAGCTGCGACTGTACCAAACTAGACATTTACTCCTCCTTCATTACTGGCTATTCTGAAATATTTTCTGTACCCTTGTAAATGATGGGGGGTTCTCACCTTCTGAAAATTCTGCTAGTGCTACTTGCTTGCTTCACTGGTTTCCCAAGTTAGTGCCATAACTTCTTGATTTGCTGTGGAATGATTGCTCTCTCAACCCATCTGCACTGTTAAAAAAGCTGGCAAGTGCTGAGATGAAAATATGAGCTCTTTTCTGTAGGATGGTTAAATAGTTCTGTAACTACTGGGAAGTAGTGTGCATTAGGAAGGAGAAGAGAAAGAAAAGCTGTTTGGATTTTATTGCTTTGATTTAAATAAAAAAAAAAAAAGAGAGAGAGATTATTCTCTAAGAGCTTCAGGTTCTTTGGTACTTCAGAATGCTTTACAGCAGCACTGAAACAGTAATCTAATGAATTACAGCAAAGTAACCAGCATGCAGGATAGGTAATCTTGGCACAAAGTGGCTAGTATTTAAAACAAAACAAAACAAACAAAACCAAACTGTGAAAGGTGAAAAATCCACACAAAAAATAAATATGGGTGAACAAGAGGAGCCTGAAAGTACAACCAAGGCCACAGTCTGGGTCCAATGAGGAAGGACATATATTGGCACCCAAAGTTTTGATTGCATCTAATCAAAAAAAAGTTAAATAACATTATATATCTCTCAAACTGGATTTTTCCAAGGCTGTCTGGAGATGTTTGAAAGCAGAATTTTTGCTCAAAGGGTCATCTCTAATGCTATATTGTACACTGCCCTACGATTACGGTGAACAAGAGCTAGGAGATCCTAAAACACGCTGACAGCCCCTAACATGCCTTATTGTGCTCCAGTGCTCCAGTTCGTATGGCACAGTCAGGAGGACCACCCACAGTTCATAACAGCCATAATGGAAAATTGTACTGGCTAGTGTAGCTAGGCATAATTGGATGGGCAAGAAATTGAGTTTTCCAGCCTTCAGAGCTGTTTACTTGACCTGTTTTAATTTTAGTTGAGAAGGAATAACACAATTCTCAAAGAAATATTCAGGTGTTGTCACTTTTTAGCCTAATAAATCTCATCTTCAGGAGTGTCTCTAAGATGTTCACTTTTCTAATGGCAAAGAGTGCAAAGCCTTTTGACATTATAGCTTAAATTCACAATAGTTGTACAGCTAACAGCACTTACACTGTACCAACTGAACTGCTTGAAAGTTTTATAGGAACAAATGTTGAGTTTTTTCACCACGTCTCCACCACTCTGCTGGTCTACAGTTTACTTCTTCTGACATATTCTTAATGCAAGTCCTGGTGTGCCAGTGTCACCTTGAATTATGTTTATTTTGAAAGCCTACGGGCATCCCTGTTAGCCCCCCCAGGGAAAAGCACTTTTGGATTGACTGCTGAGAATTGGTATTGGAGTATGTTTACTTTGCTCCAAGTCCAGCAGTTATTTGAGCTGAAACTTGAGAAGAGACTACCAAGACATTTTTTTTAAAACAAATGGGTCTTAAGCCATGCAGCTTCCTAGGCAACATAGCAGGAGCTACAGAGCTCAGAGCTGTTATGCTTCTTAGGCAAGAATCCACTTATGGCACAACGTAATAACAAGAAAAGTTTGCACCAGCACAGTCTGGTTTGGATGGTTTATCATCCACAATTCTGACAACACTCTAACACTGCAATTTGCCTGCATTTTTCAGATGAAAGTTTGAGCGATATCAATTTTGGAATGATTGAAAAAGCCATAATAAGGTGTGAAACTCAGTGTCCTGGCATATGGTTTATGGCCTATGAGAAGCAGGTGTCCACAGACTACTTTGGGTGCTCCTTATTGCTAGAATGAGCTTTTGACATCCTAGATTTCCTGGCACAGCTTAAATCAGACTTAGACTGTTCTCATTTACACCTCAGTCACTATTTACTTATCCAGTCCCCAAAATGGGAAATTCTTTGACCTTTTATTTCTGTGTCAGTCTGGCTTGAGGGTCTTTAAAGCCACTGAAGCCAAGCACCGTTTTCCTAGCAGCACTCTTACAGTAAGGTTATTTGAGCTGTTGAGGTTTTAAAACATTTTTTCTTCCACAGTGGTCAGTGTAGTTTTATTTCTCAAAACTTGGAACTGCAGCACAAAAGAAAGATCTCAGTAACTTAACAGCTTTGCAAAAATTACACAGTTCTCATAAAACAGGAAAACAAGGCAAATTGAAAACATTTCTGGGAACTGAATCATGATTGGAATCTCCTCGTAATTCACCTTGACAAGCTACACTTGTCTTTTTGAACCTGAGGTGTGTTACCACAACACTCTGGAAGAAACTTGTCTGGTCTTCCAGACTGATGGGAACTTCTTTGACTCAGTGGGAAATTTGCCTTGACTTCATGGCAGCTGGATCAAGCTTTCTGAAGCTAAAAAAAGTGATCCTATTTTCCAGGCTTTTGCATAGTGTCTTTCAGCACTGCAAAATCTGTTCAGGTTATTAATAATGTCATCAAACTGACTTTTATTCCTTTATATTCTGGCTTGAAAAAAATCAAACTGAGAAAAAGGCATAAACTCATTAAGCCTTAATCTAAAACAAAAGTTTGGAGCCAAATTTCCATGTTCAGTCTTTTTATTCTGTTAACAGTGTCTTCTTAGAGATAATACATAAGGGGTACAGATGACAAACACCATGTTCATAGGATCTGTATAGACTCTGAACAGAAGGGAAAAAGAAGGTGTATTTACCAGTAATTAACATTTTAACTAGTGTTTGGTGAAATCCATAATGTGATTAAAAAAATAAGAATTCCAGGATTACAGGGAAGAGCAATTACCTAAATAAAAGCTACTGTAAAGTTGTTCAGAGAATAATAGTAGTAGTAGTAGTAATAATAATAATAATAATAGAAAAAATCTCCCCTCCCCAGTGGGAAATGATTACACAGTAATCCATGCCACTTAGTCAAATATCAGAAAAGGAACCCATAGACCCATAATTAGCAACAAGCTGGTCCTCAAGACAACAATCTTCATTGCTAGCACCCATCCAACAGACTTCATCACAAGGAGTGAATGAGACAGGCAAGATAATGAAAGGACCTACAGAGCCAGCAGAAAAGTTCCCCATGTGCTACTTTGAGTGGCCTTCAAGGGGGTAAAAGGAGAGGTAGGAGGGGGCAAAGCAGTTGTGCTGCCCCTCCCTGCACCCAAAAAAGAATGAAAAAGAAAGGAAAAGAATCCAACTTGCTTCTGCAGAAGCTGCCTAGTGACACACAACTAATTACTCTGACTGGTCCCCTGTTTGCAGATCTTGTTATCAGTAAAAATACTAATAAAATGAGCCCTAGCAGTCTGGATATCTGCAATTACAGTGTGAATTGCATGAGAGGATTATATGAAGTGCTCTTGGCGTGGAGGGTGGGGGACCAAGGCGCTTCAACTTGAGAGCATTAAGCAGCTGCTTTGGGGCTTTGCACCTGCTGCTCACCAGGCTGTTTTCACCTCTAGACGAAAACAGGCTTCTCTCTCTTCCTCTGTCTCGTTTCTTTTCACACAGCGCACAAACGTAAAAACAGAGAAGGATTTTTATTGTTAAAAAAAAAAGGGGGGAAGAAAAGAAAAAGGAGATCTCGAAAATGAAATCGTCTTCTTAAAGAAGTTTCACTGAAGGAACATGAGAGGAGTCTTATGGCAGCGGAGGGGAATCTGAAGATGGAGCGTGGGGCCAAAGAAACAGGCGAGCCGGCTCCATTTTAATGCAGAGGCAGCAGACAGAGTGCGATCTGAGATTGGCAAAGTTTCAATGTAAATCCAGGGGGGCAAGGGGGATGGGGCTGGGATGAGAAGAAAGGACTCTTTTACTGTTTCATGCTTCTAAGTCCTGCCGATCAGCATAAGCTCAGCTCGACATTCTGGGAATAGCAATGAGGCACACACAACAATCAAAACACCCTAAATCTGTTTGATGATTCAGACACTTCGTGCATCTGCACCGACAAAATGGGACTTCAATTAAATAACTTGCAGATTTCCACAGAGGGGGGAAAAAGTCGGGGGAACATGAGGATTTTTAATTAGTAACTCCGAATACAAGCCGTTTTTTTAATTAGGTGTTTGCACTACCACTTTATTCTTAAAGGGAGATTTGTAAGCGCGTGGGATTGTTGTGAAAGAAGATCCTGGACAGTTTGTTCCTAACATTTTGTTGCAACCTGCATTTGCTCCTAAACAGCTTTTCATTAGTAAATGGAACTCCACTACAATTCCAAGCAAGTTGTTCAAGTTAAGGCCATGATTTTTTGAAGTTTTAAATGCATACACACATCCATATATACATAGACACATACATAGTGTCCAGGATGTGTTTCAAGGCCCTGCAACAGTTTTCCTCTGTTCCTATGGTTCAGATTACTGTCTGTGGCTAATCTAGTTATAAAAATATAATATTATACTGTAGACATTATATACATAACTGTAGCATACACAGGGTTTAAATAGAGATAGTAGAAGTTTGTTACAGAGTTGGATGTAATTTCCATATAACTTTACTGCACCACAGCAACCACTTTTAGGGCAAACCACTAATGATTGCAAGCTTCAGAGTCTGAAAAACGATGGGTGAAATCCCAGACCCTTTGATGTCATTGAGTGCTTTTCATTGACTACTGGGGTCAGGATTCATGCTCAAAATCTCTCGAGTGTGCTCTGGCATGGCACAGTGATGTACATGTCTCACATGCACATGCACTGTGAACTTGCAAAAACTCCCTGTGAAAAGATATCCTCTCTGCAACAGGCCATGATTTTGGAGCCTTAGAAAAGAGATCTGGTCTTCTTAGTGGACTAGCCACCTAATGACAGTAGAAGAGGACACTTCTGTGTTAATTTAAAAAATATACCCAAAGAGGAAGCTGTGGCATTAAAGGTTTTTTTATTCTTTACCTTTTGGTTCTTGGACAATTTCTGCTTTCACAAAACATTTGCAATGATGCAGAAGAGATTAAAAGTTGGATTTCTTTCCCCACCTTCTTTTCCTAACAGAGGTACAGCAAGGAGATCATATAAAGAGGGACTATGATCATTTATCCAGATGCAAACAAACCTAAGTATGAGGATTTACCACAGACTGACTTTCTTTTTTAAAAATTTATTTCATGTGTTAATACAAAGACTATTTAGCAAAAGCAGAATGCCAGGATTTGCATATGAATAGGTACCTAAAGATCAACGAGATCAACTCATTAGGGCCTGAACATCTAAACATAGGAAAGTCAAAGAGGCCAGAGCTCAAGAGCCCGGCTGCTGAGATTCCCAGTGACTAATCCCAGCAAAGCTGGTAGTTTTAAACTTAATACTATTTTTTCCTGCCTTAACAACAACCACCAAACAAACAGAAAAAATCCTTTACCTGAAATCAAACCTCAGTCTAAGGGAAACGTCCCAGTGATTGTGTCTGGGGCTCAATTTCTTCCTTTGCCACAGCCTTCCTCCATGGCATTGAGCAAGTCATTTGGGAGGGAATTTGTCTCACCTAACAGTAGCTGTCTCAAAGGGAGGGATTTTAACTACCTTGTCATCCAGACTCCTCTTGCAGTCAACACGAAAAAGGCACTTTCCAAAGGGCCTTTCATTCTCACTGAAGTATCCTCTCCTAAGACAGTGTCTAAATCTGTGGCTGCAGGTGCTTATCTCATCCTCTTGCCTACGCCAAGAGTGTCTCAGAGTAGCTCAGACTGAAATGAGTATGGACTCTGATGTGCCTCAGTTCTTCATCTGTAAAATGGGATTAAGTGATTAATGCTACCCCTGTATCTCATGGGTGAGTTGGGAAGTGGAATATATTATAAACCATGAGATGTTCAGATATTAAAATAGTTGGAGTGATATGGATGCCATAAAAAGATAAGGTCCTGATCCAGTATCTGTGGCAACCAAGGGAATCTCTCCTCTGGCCTTTTGTGGGTATTAGATCAATCAATCCCCAGTGACACTATCCATTCACTGCAGAGTAAGTGAAGGTATGGCCAGAATTTTTCCACCGGCAGAGAAGGGAGAGGGTATGGGAAAGCCCTGACCTTACTCTATGCTTGAATAGTAGGAAGAGGGAAAGCACAAACAGGCTTTCAAAGCTGCCTACAGGATTTGGACACATCAGCTTATTAATGTTAGCGGAAATTGGGCATCCACATCTCTGGAAATTTCAGCCTCTCCATTTACAACACAAAAAGAGCCCAGCCACAGAGGAGATATTTCCCTAATCTTGGCACCACTGCAGATTTTTGTTTGAGCTTCCTTGGATTAGACCTTTAGCAAATGGCACCGTTTGGATGTTACGGGAAGGACACATTTATTCCTCATCCATCCTGAGGTGTAACAGCCCAGTGTCAGGGCAGCATATTCTCATGGCTAGATCCTGAGCCTGTCATTAAGTCCGTCTTCTGACCTTGGGCAAGTCACTTAACCTCAGTTTCCTCTGACTGTAAAATGTAGATAAAATATTCCCTGCCTCATGGCAGTGTTGGAAAGATTAACAGTTAGATATTGTTCTGAGAGCCTTGAATAAGAACTGTGAGTGCATGCAGAGTACTGTTTCTATTGGATACTGCTTTCTCTTTCTACATACAGAAGGACTGACTTTTAAACTGGCAAGAAGCCCAGGCCCGTGACTAGTGGTGTGCCCCATTTGAATGCACAATAACTACAGTTGCATGCACAAATTGGGTATCCGTGCATGGAAACTGGACACACAGTTGTTTACAGAACAGAAGAGTTTCTCTCTCGCGCTCGCTTGGAAAACTCAAGGACTCCATTTATTAAGTAGAAAAAGCCACGCCACTACCCATGCAATATCAGGCAGTTTCTAGGCAGCTTTTTAAACAGGTTTATAAGGTATAACATCATTCCCTCCAGAGACTCTAAGGTGGGTACTTTATGTTGACCTGAGTTAAAACTTCACGCTCATTTTACAACTCTTGCAGGTTGTCTTGATTGAAATGTGCCAGGCAAGATCCTTTTGGGCAAGTTGAGAAGGGAAAAGACCTGCAGGTATTTTGTTTGATGTGTGTAAATCAGGACTGAAATAAATGGCTTTAAGTGCAGTTTACCCTGAGATAAACTGGACTTGGCTGAGAATCTGACAGTCTTTATATAATGAGCCCGTAAACAAACCACAAGCAGAAGAACAGCATACACGTTGTGAGAAGCCTCAGGAGGGCTGCTTTGCCAGGGTTTGGTCTCTGCTACCCTCACTGAAGAGCCTTGAGGGAACTGGGTGGACAGAGCACTCCAGTCTGGGCTGCTTGGGTGGTGATGTGTTGATTAGCTGCAGGGATCCCAACAACAGCTAGCTGTGGAGGGAGAAAGGGAGGTTGCATACTTGCTCTGTGCACAGTGTGGTCTCCAGGCATTTTCCAGGATCATAACTCTGGGAGGAAAAAAAAATAAATCTCATTAATAATGTGGGGCTGATAGGAGAAGGAAAAGGGAGTAAGGGCAGACAGCTGCTGGCTAGGATGTTACTTTTCTCACTACAGAAGATTAAACTTTTAATCAGGAATGTCTCATATCTCTCTGTTTCCTCTTTCTGCCTGGCTGTTGCTGGAGATATGTAGAAGAGGTGGCAGCAAACTTTTACATCTGCTTTCCTATGCCATACAGCTTCAGGGCCAACCTTGCTGTGAGAGCACCTTGCTTACAGGTGCCTTCTCGTGGCCCAGGCTTAGTCTTTGCTGTGGCCCCATTAGCAGCTGGACTCAATGCTCCTCTCACATCTCAGTACAACAAAAAAAAAAAAAAAAAAAAAAATGGAGATGATATTCTGGGATGTCACTAGGCCTTGTCGCCTTATTTATGGGGAAGAAACAGGCTGCATAGGTCTCTCTTCAGGGTTGGGTGAGCAGCATCAGCTTAGGATGTCCCCATTGCTATGGCTTATCTGCTTTAAGCAGTAATACACTAATTTACTACTGTGGTAGGAATGATTGAAATCTTTAGACATAATGGAGGAAGTTTAATAGGGTCTACTGAGAAACCCAGGTGTTTAGATCAGCTTAAAAATAATAACCTTCTCTCCTGCTGAGCACTTTCTTTTCACAATAAGCTCAGCTTTTATTCTTAACCATAAAGACTACCTCAGACAGGAAATTATTCACGTGATTGGTCTTTACAAGTAGCGGAGGGTTTAAACTCGGGGCTGGAGAGGTCATTAGTGGACAGCCATGTGATTAACCTTTGCTTGCCCGTTTCTTTTCACACTTTGTTAACAGCTCCCATTATTGCCCTTCTGTGTCTCAAGGAAGTAGTTTATTGACAGTATTAAAATACATAGCTACAAACTCCAGAGAACAAATCTCTATGTAAAACCTTCAGTAATTTCTAGCCAGATGATATAGATGGGGCAAAGCCCCTCTTTTTCTGGCAAAAGGGAATCCAAAAATAAATTTGCCCAGTAACACTGGATTTGAGTTAACATCTATTTGTTTTATGTGTCACAGGACCTGCTCCTCACACCGTGTCAGAAAGTTTTATACCAAAAAAAAAAAAAAAAACAACAAAAAACAAACCCAAAACAAAACCCAAAAAACAACAACAACATAAAAAGCTAAGGTTCAGTTACACAGTAGTGTTAGTGCTTGTCTTAACATACCACAGCTTAATAGGAGTCACACCAGATGCAGAAAAGCTGCACTCAGTATCCTCCTGAGTAACGATGGGCATCCAAAGTGCTTTGAAATCTCGATCAAAATTATGCAATCTGTACTTTTAATGCTGTCTGGTCTGATTTCCAGGTAGTTCACATGTTGCTTGCTTTCAAACTGACAGAGCAGCTTGTGTTTCTGTTCTGAACTGCGCTGACTGTGCCCCTGGAGCTCACAGTGTGCTGGGCAAGGGACAGCTGGAGAGCAGCACAGGTTACTCTGTCCGCATCCCCACGTGTGACACCGTCCCCTCCCTCTAATGCACGCAGACCCAGAAGGTCTCATGCACAGCAGCATCCCTTCCCACAGCCAGAGAAACCCAGCCACAGAAGAAACCAGCATCAAGGCAAACGTGAATTGTCACAGAAGAGAAACAGAAGTTCTGTAAATACAGCATCAAGTGGCAGCATTTTGCACTTCTCTGGACTTTGCAAGTATCTTCCATAAAATTAATAGTGAAGGTTGCAATGACAACAAAAACCTGCAGCAAAGACTCAGGGCAGGGGAGAGGGGTGCCTCTTTTAGTTATTTATTTTGCATTGTTGTTGCAGGGTAAGTTCAAGAGGGAGGTGAAAGGGGGGGGAGGGTGTTCAATGGGTGCCTTTCCAAAGCAAAAGGACAGAAAAAAGAGTGTGAAGGCATTTTGACAGAAAGTGGCTGAATGTGTCTTTTCTAGTTAACTTCTGTGAACTGCTGGGCATTTCCGCACACAAAGGGGCACTTTCTTGGCAGCTGAGGAAGGAGGGCAGAAGTCAAGGAGGGCAAAAGAGGAAGGCAAAGGGGAACATCAGTTTATGAATGCAAAACTTACAGTAGATTTATTTTTTTTAAGTAGAACATGTACACTGAAGAAAGCCCTTGGGCAGCCATAATTTCCTCATCTGGCATTTATTTGGCAGCAAAGCTGAGCCTCAATGAATTTACTTCAGGAAGCATCCACCCACAACATCAGTCAGCTTGAACTCAGCCCAGCAGAGGGCTGAGTCCCCTCAATTCCTCTTGAAGATGCTCAGTGTTGTGGTGCTCAGCACCTTGTAGGGATGGTTATGGTGACTTGCAGATCCCATTGTCTGTTGTTGAGCAAGGTGAAGATGTGGAGCACAGAGATGAAAATTCAGAAATGTGTTATGTGATCTTAGAGAGAGTTCAAAAAACATCATTTATGATAACCAGGCCAGACCATTTAATGATAGCTCAGATATCTTTCTACTACATCACAGGTCAGATATATCCTAAGAATTCAGCATTCCCCTTCTGCATTAGTTACTCTATTTTGACTTTTGGGTTTTAAATAAAATGTGGTGATTAAAATGCTTGGCACTAGTGAAAACAAAAGACATCTTCAGAGATTATGAAGAATTCCATAAACAAAGAAAACACCTTTTATTTGTTGTGAGTTTTACCTGCTTTTGACTATTTCTTAATCTGTAACTCAGGAGAGACTAGGCCTTCCTTTGTGATGTCTATAGATCAGAAGTGAGGCAAGATTTAGAATCTACCATGAAAGAATTAAATGAAAAGCTATTCCAGGGGAAAGGTGGTGAGATCAACCAGATAGGCTTGTGCAGGTCTCCAGAAACAGCTGAGATGAAGCAGAAAAGTTATGCAAAAGCAGCGATGACAGAAACATTTGAAACAGGATCCTGAGCAGCAGCTTCTAATTGCAGAGTACATCATTTTCTTTATTCAGAGGGGGAAACTCAAAGTAAGGCCCCAAGGCAAAGGACAGCTTGCAGTTCAGGTTGGCCCCGCAGACCCTTCTGGTATTGGCCATTTAGGTATAAACTGGTGGAGAAGTAGTTTTGTGAGGAGAGTTACAACTGCATTTTGTGTTTTGACTTTCCCCTCAGAAGGAAGAACTATGGTTTAACCAAACCACTGCCATTTAAGAGCAAAGGGGAATGGAGGCACACAAGCCAAAGAAGGACTCATTAACCTTAGCTTTTAGGTTTGAACTCTGTGTTAGAGAGATGTATCTGTTCAGCAGCACAAAAGCATTTTATCAACAATGTGGCAGAGGTGTTAGTGATGTTTTAACAGTGAAGAGCCTCTAACCAACTTTTTTAAGTAATTTATCTAAACCTAGTAACAACCCTCTAATTAAAGTTGTCTCAGAGCTTCTATGTATTCTTAGCCTTCTAGAGTTTATCACTTGACTTTAAAAATTAGCTGCTGGCTAAAATGTGTCATACACGGACTTACATAGGAGCATGTTTTAAATAATAATAAACCACTCTGACAGCTTTATAAGTTATTAGAGCGTTTCAGAAAAGAAATCTGTCAGTTTAGGTTTTCTTAGGACCCCCTGGAAATGGTGCTGTCTGTTAAACAGCAGTCCTTGACATTTGAGGATTGTTTATAAGTGTTGGGAGTGAAGCCAGCTACTTCAGCTGAGGCATGTTTCCAAGAGAAGTTATTGCAGGTGTGTTTTATTAACTCACCTTCCTGTGTATTTCTTCTGCATTTTAGGTCAGAAACTTCAAGGGCTAGGTCTCCCTGATCTATTCATGTTGTTTTATTCTGACTGCAGTACAAAGGCAGGGTCACATTTGGATTAGGTCTTGTTGTGCTGTTGTTTTGTTTGGGTTTGGGGGAGGAGGAGGGTAGGTGTTTACAACATAAAAACCTGAAACTTCACTGAACTTGAGATTCTTGAGAGCTCTCAGCTGGAGCTGTTTTGCTGTGTGCTGCTCCTCACTCATCCACAACAGAGGTGTCCAGGTAAGAACGTGGGCTCTACTTCCTTGCTTCAGTACTGTGCTAAAACTGTAGGTTAGAACCATCCTGAGTTTGACCTTCCTGAGCAGATTTGAGAAGATGCAAGGTATCCTGATTTTTGCATGCCCCTGTTACCCTGTGCTGGGTTCAAGTCATCCTCTGGCAATCAGTCAATTGTAGTAGCAAAGTAAGAATTCACTCTCTTCACTGTCCTCTGAGCATCACTTTTATATGTGGCTGAATACAGGACTTTTTGGAGGGTCTTGTGATAACTCTGAGTTGTGTTCTTTGCTTGGACAACCCTACAGAGCTCGCTGGGAATTTGGGAGAAGCCTTGAGCATAGCATGAATGAATAGATTTGGCACTGGATGAGACAAATAAGGGTTTTTTTAGCCACACAATTGTTTCTGGCCCAAAGCTACTGTTCTTCAAACACTCTACCCTGCTGCTCCATATCCTCTTACTATGGTTATTACCTGTTCACATAGCAAGGAGACATCCATGTGCTGTTAGCAACAGAGATTGGTTGCTCACCATCCTGAGACCATGGGCCTATTTTAACTATAACACCCTGAAGGCAGCAACACCTCTTATTCTGAGGCTGCTCAGTGTCTCTGGCAGGTTTGATGTTCACTTACATGTTCTTTTTTCCTGTATTTTCACAGGCATGAAATCAGCAGTGGTTTCAGTTACTGACAATATTGACTTTTTGAGTGTGTTTCAGTTTAGCTACATAGCCAGGGTGTATCTGAGTAGGTGTAGAAGGCTGTTCTTTTTCCTCACTGTCCTAGGTTAACACAGCTTGCTGTCACGAGTCCCTTTCCCCATACACAGAAGGGAGGCAAAGTAATACAAAAAAGCTCCTGGCCTGAGATAACAAATTTACTGAGATAACACAATGCATGATTACCTTGGTCTGTTTGCAGAAAACATGCAGCAAAATGCAGAAGCAGCAGCAGAAGTCAGCAATAAAACAATTTCCTCCCACCCAAGCACACAGAAGCCAGCCTAACAGAAAAGACCAAGACCTCAAAACCCCAGAAACTGGAAGCAGCACCTCAAACAGGAGGCCTCGCATGTTACAATCTGAACTTCCAGCCCTATGAGACTTTGCTCTAGCCAGCACTTTTCATTTTGAAGCTGGCGTGATGGCAGCATGGTATTAGATATCAGTAGCAGATTCAACTCAACCCATGACACTCACATTGGCTAATGTAACTTCAAATATTCTGGTCTGAGTGGGCTTTGGGGAATGCACTAAGGTTTTGCAGAAGGGAAAGTATTTTTAGACTCTCATTAGGGCGTGCCTCGGTGTTTTAAATACACAGAGACCTCATTTAATACCTTAGTAGTAGGCTGAGAGCTGTACAAATCTGACCAGAGCAACTGCAAATTCTGACACAATCTTGTGACCTAGCTTTCCCATTGTGTGTTTGGTTTGATTGGGTTTTATTGTTTGGAAGTTCTGCTTTCTGTTACATTTGATACATCTGTCATGAATTGAAAGGGTGACTCAGGCTTGGGGGGGGGTCTAACCTGGGGTGTGAGCTTAGCCACAAGCTGGTGTGATAGAGGAGTTGTCTTCAGCCACCTGTGTCTCCCTTATTTTTGCTGTAAAACTGGACAGACAATGTTTTCCCCCCTCCCCTTTTAATTGAAAGATTTTTAGAAGGGTGCCCTCCTTACTGCTTCAGAGGGGTGGTTTGCTTGTTTAGTTGGTGGTTTTTACCTGATAGCTCTAAGTTTTGCTATAATGCCAACACTCAGTAATGAGAAACGAGTGAGACAAGGCTTCTTCCTGCCCTGTACAGGGCACACTATATCACAGTGCCAAATGTTTTTTGGTGAGAAGAGACAAAGAAGCCCCAATGCTTCTGCAGGGGAAATGGCCACAGAGAAGGGAGGAAGGACAAGATTAATTTTTCTGGTAATGTTTTATTTTGAAATTCTAGATGTAATGGTTTACACTAACTTGTTAGTAAAGGGAAGAAGTAGTGCCTATGAATGTTTTAATATCACAGTGTTAACAGTTATGTGGGTTTTTTGTTGTTTTTTTTTTTCTCTATATCAATTTCTAGAAGTCATGTCCATATCCTGGAAGTCGTATTTACACACATGTTCTGTATCATCACTATCTGATACATACACAAGATCTTTGTTGCTGCCTAATGCTGAATTTTAATTGCACCTTTAAGAGCCTCAGAAAAAAATTTCCTATAACTGAAATGTCAAAATAACAAATCAAGCTGGGTAGGACCTCAGTGTTTCATCCTGGGTATCACATGCTTTGTATTCAATGAGGCATCTCCTCTCCAAGTGCCACCTACACCAGCTGGCACTGCCAGATGCTTGGCTTCCTTTTCCACAGTGCTTTCTTAGGGTGCTTGGTACTCAGAGGGTCAGGACAAAAGCTGATTCAGACCAGCTTGATGCTCAGGTATACTGAGAACTAAACCACAAGCAGATACCATCAGAACACATTTCACTTGTGACCTTTCACAGCCAATGAATTGGGGGGATTTTCCTTTGCTGTGGATCAAATTTAAAACTACTTCCCAGGAGTGAAAGGTCATTGCGTGGAGTCATGATATCCAGTTAAATACAGCTAAATAGAACTCGTTAGCATCACAATGAATGGAGTTATATATTACCTGGCCTGGAGAATGAGTGGAGTAGAAGGAGTGGGAGAGCAAAGGAATAGATCCCTCATCACCCTTAATAAAGCACTGTAATAGCAGAGGGAAACTGCTAAGAGCAGCATCTGACTAAATCTGTCCCGTAATCAGTTTCCTCTGGCCAGCAAGTGTGAGTGGTCAGAAAAAACATGGGAAATGCCACATAAAGGATGCATTCTCTTCTTGTCATGTTTGCATTCACAGGAGTTACAGATCCATCAAAGTGAGAATATACTATTTGCCAGCTCCTGGCAGGGCTTTGATCTCCAGATACAGTCTGCACTGAGAAAAAAGGAAATCCAGCGATCTCGTGTCTGAAATCAGATTCTCCCAGAAGGGCAAACTGCAGCTCTAAACGCTATCTGATTGGCAGAAGGACCTCATATATAAGTAGATCCGTGATATATTTTATCCTTCCAAGCCTTCTCCCATCTGGGGAGTATTTGTTGCTCTCAAGACCCTTCCTAATCATTGTTATTTCAGCCTTTCTGTTTCTGAGCATACTTTATCAAAGTTATTTTCTTCAGTCCTAGTGTGAAACTGCATGGCTCTTTCCTCAGCACTGGCTGCAGGTCAGGGGATGTGAAATGAATGGGATCTTTGGTGAAGAGACAGTCTACAAATAGGGAGGAGCATCACAGTCCTGTGAAGTGAATAGCTCATAGTCAATTATTTACTTGGTGATCTCCCCTTCTTGGCATGGTTGGGTTTTTGTATTCTGTTTCTCTGTTTTCTTTGGGGGGGGAAGGGTAGATGAGATCAAAGAGATCCTTTAGGGTTTTTTATATGAAGCACTGTTTGAATTCTCTCATCCTTTTTCATAAGTGGTTCCTTTGCTTACATATATTGCTTTGACTTCCCTGTACTTATTCAAAGCTTAATTTTCATAATAGCTAAGGAAGGGATCTCTGCCCTGGCTTCTGGCATAAACTGAGTTGTGGATCCATTGTACTCAACAAATGTACCTCAGCTAGCATATCCCTGAGGACAGGCATCACTTCTTTATGGTCAGCCTTCAAGCCATGCATGAGCTCTCATTTTGCTACTGTAGATAGTATTGGATTTCTTCTCTGGCTGGTTAACCAGGACCCAGACTGCAGAGAATGTTAAAGAAATAAATCAGATTTTGGGTATCTCATGGCCACAGTGCCCTGTTCTCCATCTGCCCCTAGTCCTGCTTCAGGCTATGCTTTCCTGCTCTCTCTTAACGCCACATCCAGCAATTCGCTGCAATTCAGGAACTGGGGCAGACATTGCTCTGAACAAAACCATCCTTTTTCAAACTCAGCTGAATGTGTCAGTAAGTTAGCAAGAGTTTTCCCCACTGCTGAAGCTACTGGAGGTGCCATGGATGTGATCCAGCATGCAGCAGTGCTTCTGCTGTCTGTTCAGGCAGTGTGGCTGCATGTGGAACACCAGACCAAAACCATGCAGTTCCCAAGCTATAAAGTTGAGAAAAGCTGGGGTCTCTTCCCCCCTTCTTAGGGAAACTTTTTCATTTCTTGCCCTATGTATGATATGGCAGCTGCAAGTGGTGTGTTCTGGTAGCCAAAAGCAAGCATATGGGATAAATGGGAAGGAGGGATACAGGGAGAGGATCAATAATGATAATTCACATTTATACATGCTGAAACAGGAACTAGCCATGGTGGGTGTAAATGAACTTGTTAACATACACAAACAAACACTCAGTGCTAGCAGTCCTTATCTAAGCATTTACAGTGATTCACTGAAGAAATCTTAGTGGAGGATGGTCCTGGAAGAAGTCTGGAATATTTATCTTTTCCTTTTTTTCAGAGTACTACTTGTATTTTAATGACTTCCAATAAACTTGTTGTCCATGTACCAGAAATACCTCAAAATTTCCACCCCTGCCTGAGGCAAGCTCCACTAGAGCTAGGCAGTGCTGATTTACACCAGCTGAGATGCCTTATTTTATTCTATTTTTATTAGGTTTTTTTGTACTCAGTTATAAAACTTTTACTAGCTGTAGGAGATCACATTCCATTCAGGAGCTTGCTTTATGTTCTTCAGATAGGAAATCATCACCTTGGTGCAGACAAGTTTCAGCATTTCAGTATTGAGAAGAGAGGCAGCAGGGAAGGGCAGCAGATTTATATTTCCTAAATGAAGTGCTTCACATGGATGGGGAAATGCCTCCAGCAGAAACAGGCAGAAGGAGTCTGCTCTATAAGGAACATCTGGAAATAGAGACATACATGTTCCTTTTCTTCGTCCTTCCAGAGCTGCAGGGAAATTCTGGCCCAGAAAAACACTGCCTGCTGTGACTCTGAGCTCTCACCATCATCTACAACCTCATTCTTTCCCACAGGCTTAATCTGTTAAACATGGGCATTTCCCAGGCAGGGGCTACCTGAACATGTAACACGATACAGTGATCTGTCATCTTCAATATGGTAACCAACCACCTCTCTACCCTCACTTTTCAATGAGGAAATGATCTTCCTCCTCTGGTTTTAATGTAATATATCTTTTTTTTTTTTTTAATTATAGAAATGCCATGTACATCTGAGCTGCTGCTGAGTGGTTCTAACAGTCAGCTTTATCTTGAAATTATTCTGCACTTTTGTGGTTTCTAATGCAACCACACTTTTTGAATGAACTGCAGAGTAAATGAAGGTATCCAAAATATGTGGCAGTTCAACTTGCATGATGTGCCTCTGATATGCTAAGTACATGCATGTAGCCACTCAGCCCTTACAACATTTAAGGCCAAATGCTGTCTTAAGCTCTTGCAGAACCTGATTTACATTAGTCAGATGTCTGATTCTTGCTGATCTGGAACACAGTGCTTGGTATGGCCAGGCAAGTGAGGATTATGGAACACAAAGAGGAGCCCTGAGGACAACAAGCTTGTTCTTAAGGAGTTCAGGAAGTTCAGGCAGTTTCTGCAGAAGAGAAGTAACAGGAGAGATCTTGAGACTTTTATCATAAGTGTGATTAAAGGAATGGGAATATTTATTTCTCATTTTTTAAATATTTAACCTCATCAGGAACGAAAGTACTGGAATTCTGAACTTTTCAGTCTCCTTTTTTCTGTTTTCTAAGGATTTCATCGCTCTGCAGAAGCAGGGCTTCCTGTGTCTTTCAAAGATAGATGATTTTTTTTCCAGTGCAGAGCAGTTTGGAACTGCAGAAATCTTATTCTGAGGATAATATCACCACTAATAAAACTAAAAATGATGTGGCAGTAAGATTTCCTCTATGTCTAGCAAAATGTGAACATGAAATAGCCATCTGTGATCTTGGAGAGGGATGGTTCTTGGTGTCAAGGTGTAGCTCAAGCCACCTCACTTGTACTCAGACTTTTCTTCTGCACAATTGAAAGGCTGGGTAGTTTTGGAGGCTTCTGAAATTACTGCTCTGAAAGCCCTACCCATTGAACACTTCAGTCATATATAGCTGGAGGAACTGGCCAAGCTCTTCCAGGAAGAGGCAGCTGAGAGCGATTGACAGCTTACAGGACAAGTAATAGGAAATAAATTCAGTGAAATATGGCTTACTGGTTTCTTTTTTTGTTTATTTTTTTCCTCATCCTCTCATTGGATTTGGACAATGTGTATGAGTGTTCTGATATTTCCATATTATCACAAACCTGAACCACTTCCATCTTCTTGCAGACCAAGTAGTTAAAGGAGTCTTTTTATAATGCCAAATCTACAGTACAACAGCAAAGCATAATGTATACTTTCAACCATTGTGTACACCTCTCTGGAAAGGAAAACTTCTGATGCAGGCTTTCATTTGGCTTCATTTTTATTCGGTTCAGCCCTGGTGCTTCTAGAATCCTGTTCCTCCTCCCCTCTTTCTCCCCTTCCCTCCCCCCCCCCCAAAAAAGAGAAATATTTATCTAATAGATTTTTGCATTGCTCTTGCATTTCCATTTTTAGCACATGCAGATGTGCTTGCTCTGATGGAACCTTTCATCTTGCTAAGTGGGGAGAAGGATTTTTGCACACAACAACTGAGCTGCAATTAGTATTATTACAAGAAATAGATTCAGGGAAGGTTCCTGTGCAGGCTAGGTCCAAGTACCTTGGCAACAGAGAGGAAAAAAATGAAGAAAGAAAAACAGTAAAATTGAAGATATGTCCTCCATAATATTCTTCCCTTAAATGTAAACTTCTTCTGGTGTATAACTGTAAGCATCTTCCAGAGCCTTTTCTTAATGCCCTAGTTACAGAACAGGACTCTTCTAAGATGTGCTTGAAATCCCCAGTTCTCCTCAGAGCAGTCAAACATTATTCTGCTTTTGGTCTTAAATTCAGGCAAAAAAACACTGATGCTATGCCCACCACAACTTTGTCATTTAAGCTGTCTTCAGCCTGCCTTTGCCAGTGAGACTTAAACATAGAAAAACATTTCAGTTTCCAAACCTGGGCGTGTGGATTACTCACTTTCTCTAACCTGAGGAAGTGAATTCAATAGCAGTTTGTGAACATATTCTGTGACATCTTTGCAGTGTTTTTATGAAAAGCCAGGTAACCCCTGCTGAATGAGCCAGAATGAAAAATTGCAGCAATTTCCCAAGGCACCAGCGTGGCACAGAGTCACCAGGCTGAGCACAGCTCAAAGCCTTCAGTTGATGTATTTTTCAGGTATCCAAAATGCCACAGTCTTGGAAATGGAAGTGTAGAGAGTTGTCTGCTGAATTCTGTCACCCAGTTGTAAGAGTGGGCCTGGACCTCAAGTCCAGACTAGAAAAATGTGTACACTGAAGATCCTGGGAGGATTTGCTCCAGAGCCTGCTCTCATGCAGGCTATGGAAATAAACCTTATTGAGTGGGCAGGAAGGGATCCCTTCATGTAACCCCTTGAACTTAAGGGAAAACATTTTTAGGTAGGGAGTTTATTTTAAAAGCCTCTGACCTGTTTTTCCAAGAGAGCAGTCACCAGCTTTCGTGAAATGTCTAAACAGCTTAAGGACTTAAAATTCTGAACAGCTTCTCTCTACCAAGCAAACTCAAGAGATGGCTTTTTTTTTTTCACACAAGTTTAACAGTGGGTGGGTGGTAAACATGGAAAAATGTCTCTTCCTTCACATTGCAACATGATGCGTCATGTATAGCTTCTCAGGAAACAAAGTCTGGTTTATGTTTGCTGCCAGGTATTACTGCAGGAGGAACACCTGACCTGGGATATTTTTTTCCCCAGGTAATTAGTGGGTGGGGTTATCCATACCAGGGCAAGTATTTGGGGATTAGCTGCAAATCACTCCATGACATTGGGAGCATCACTTAGCAGAAACTCAAAATAGTTATCTGCAGTGCATGCTTCTGTGGCTTTGTTTTGAGGTAGTCAGGCAAACTACCCCAAACCTACCCTGAACCACTCTGATCTCTAGAAATTAAAGGAGATCTTTGCATAGAGATTTAGAAAATAAAGTTAACTCAGTATCTGGTTATAAACCTGGGTAGTTTCTGGATTTAAAGCCCAGGATTTCTATTCATTGAGATAGTTGAGAGGGGGAGGAAACCGATAGAAGCACAGTGTTCACAGCCTCTCTTCATGTTGGTACATCAATGGAATATCATAGAGTCATAGAACCTGCACCATTAAAATAATTTCCAGGATAAAATCCCCTTCAACTGATATATGTTACTTTGTTTATACATAGTTATATGTACACACATAACTAAAGAGAGACTGGATCAGCTGGGATAAACTGAATTAAATATAAATACCAAAATTAAATATAAGATTAATAATAACACTAAAAAGCCTTCATTCCTCTGAGTGTTGAAAGGACTCAGTATTTTGCAGACCTGGCCTCCTTAGTAGCCAGTACAAGGCTAGAAGATAAAAGTTTGAGCAAGGCAGTGTGGTAGTCTCTTAACAATCTCTCTGCAGCAAAAGAAAATAATCCTGCTGTCATATAGAGCCCAGGTATAACCAGTAGCATGTGCCAGTGCCTGGTTAAGTCAGATGTAATGCCTTCTCAGGAGCTGTTGGTAGCACTAGCTTCCCTGTCAATCCAAGGCTCTGCTGCACTTCTGTGACAACAGATACTGCTGAAATGAATTCTGGGAGCAGAAATTGCCTGTTCCCCCTGAGAACCTTTTCATTCAATGTTTGTAACGACCAGGTCTCCTCCTAAACTCTTCCTCAAACGTCTAAATGTACTGAGCTCCTTAGATCTTCCCCCATGAAATCTAGTTCTCCAGCTCCTGTATTATTTGTGTGGTTCCCACCTGAACTCTTTCCACTATTTCCAAATTCCCAAGCAGACCTCCAAACTAGGCATAGTTTTGCCATCATGATCTCGGTGTAGCTGCCTACTGAGGCAGGATCACTTCCCCACCTCTAACTTGATACCTCCCTTTTCAACCACTAAGAAGACACACTTGCCCTTTTAGCTACAGCTTTGCATTGAGAGCTCATGTTGAAGCTGTTATCTCCAGTGACTTTTTCAGTCTCACTCGGGGTTACTTTTTTCCAAGACAGAATCTTCCATCTTATAGCTGTAATCTGCCCTCCAGGTTCCCAGATGTATCACCTTGCATTTGGCTGTATTAAATGCAGCCAAACTGAATCACAATCATTTGACCAGGAGATTCAGCTCACTGTAATAGTAACCAGTCTTGGTGATGTCTGCTGAAACTTTATCAGCAAGAATTGTATATCATCACCCAGGTTGCTGGCAAAAATCTTTAAATGCTGCTAGACCATGGGGGAATACTGTCTCAATTTTTTTTCCATGCATTTCTCTAAATGTGTCCTGCTAATTGGGTATTTCTCCCTTAAAAATTGCACCCAGCACAAAGACAGCTTCAAGATGTGTAAAGTTCACACTGTCTGTCTCCTTTGTACAGAAGTTTTAACTCAGAATTTCACTTGTGGTAGAAAAGTTCAAGAATCCTATATTCACACAGTGCCTTCAAGAGCCTGCCCCATAATCCTTCTAGTCTACCTACCCACCCTGAGAAATATCTCCCAGACAGGTTTGCTAATTCCTCACTTGTGTCAAAAATACATTAATCCATACAGCAGTATGAATTATGTCCTTGGCACTAATTATCTGTTATTGAAATACCGAACAAACTGTTCCATTTTTTTTCTGGGCTCACTCTGCATCAACGGAAGTGTGGCCATCAGGTCAAGGGAGGTGATTCTCCCCTTCTACTCTGCTCTCATGAGACCCCACCTGGAGTGCTATGCCCACTTCTGGTGCTCCCAGCACAAGAAGGACATGGAACTGTTAGAACAGGTCCAGAGGAGGACCACAAAGACAATCAGAGTGCTGGAGCTCCTTTCCTATAAAAACATGCTGAGAGTTGGAGCTGTTCAGTCTGGAGAAGAAAAGACTGCAAGGCAACCTTATAGCAGTCTTCCAGTATCTGCAGCTGGTGAGAGACTTCTTACAAAGGCATGTAGTAACAGGACACAAGGAGTAATGGCATCAAACTGGAAGAAGGTAAATTTAGATTAGACACAGGGAAGGCATTCTTCCCCAAGACGGTGCTGAAGCAGTGAAAGAGGTCACTTAGACAACCTGTGGAGGCTCCAACTGCAGAAGTGTTCAAAGCCAGGTTGGACAGAGTCTTGAGCAACCTGCTCTAGTAGAAGGTGTCCCTGGGGTTGTTAGAACTAGATGATATTCAAGGTCCTTTCCAACCCAAACCATTCTATGATAATGTGGACTGCATTCCTAAGCTGCTGACCTGTGATCTTAAGGTGATATTGAGTAGAGGGCACAGAAATTGCAGGCATATATGCAATGTTTGTATGTATGTTTGTTGTCTTCTCTGTGCTGAGACACTGTCATGAGTGCAACTCATTCATCCACGAGTCCATGAGTGACAGCAGTATGTATTCCACAGCAATGTTGATTTTTGAGACGCCCATCTTCTCATCTCAGCCTAACAACCACTGTCCACTTGGTGACAGTTTGGAAGAAAAACGAGCATAAGAATCAGAGCAAGAGGAACAGAGAAGGATAAGGCTGAAGATGATTCGGGAGGGGAAAGCAACCCCTCCACAGACTGGATTTGCCCTCTCTAGCCTTATGAATGGTGACTAAGTCAAGGTTATGTAGAGATGTTAAAAAGATGAGACACAGCACAAGAGGAAGCAGTGACAGGATGAAAGGTTTGCTGAGATCAAATGAGAGAAATGAGGACTCGAATGGTCAGTCCTCCCTCTTATGCTTGCATAAGGCATTGGCTGTGCAAGAAGTGACAGCTGACAAAGCAGGACCTGCTGAATGTCATAGGGATGGAGGGCCTGATTCTTCACTCTCTTACACCAGCTTTGCGTGCATGATACCCCCAGCGACTTCGGTACATAAAGCTGGGAGCAAAGGAGCAGCAACTCCTCTGGACAAACTGTATAGGAGCACTTAACCCCTACAGGGTGGGTCACAAACCTGTGATTACATTAATGCTCCCCAAGGTCTAGGAACACTTTGGAAATGTTTTAAAAGCTCGGGTTTAAGCATTTATTTAGCTGCGAAGAAAAGAAAGACAAGAGTATCTTTGCAAACATTTCCCAGGGAACACTCCGGAGTGAGTTTTTGTTCACTGCAAGCCCTGTGGAATTCCAAATGTTTTTCACTGCCTGATGAAATCTTAGAAAAAGTAGCAAAGCAGTAATAGCCAGAAGTATCCCGGAAAATATTTGGAAGCTGTGCAAAACTCCCTTGGAGTTAAGGGATAGACCCAATCCTGCAAGACAACTGTGTGCAAAGCTATGTAGTGATTACATATAGCCAATGTGGGATCAAATCCCTATCCTCAAGTAAATTATTCTTCTTTCTACAGACCCTGGTCTAAAGTGATTATGAACAACAACTCATGCCTCTCAAAAGTGTCTCCACAACTTGGACTGGGAAGATTTTGAGGTTAAATGTGATACAGAATTTAATGGGACTGTTCTGCTCAGCTCTGTGCTCCATGTAGGTACTAGCCACAGAGATGGCCCTTTAGCAGTATTACAACCATTAAAGCAGTAAGGGAACAGGAATGTGTAAACATAAGGGCTTAACTAACTTCACTATTAACTGGATTTTTTTTTTTCTGGCCCAATGATGTCTACAGCCCTTCTGCCCAATAAATAGGGGAAAATAAATTCATCATTTTCTTACACTGTGCAGTGAAACGTGGTACAGAAACTCCAGAGGTGGTTCTAATGAAAGCCATAAGCATAAGACAGCACAGTGATGCAACTGGACTGATTAGCCTTATCAAGAGCCTGGGTTCATTCACACAACATAACGCTGCACTGACACAGTCATATTGTTTCTGGGCTCTGAACTGGTGTCTCTGCATGCTGGGAGGAAATGGTTGTTGATGGTGCTCTGAGCAAACTGGAGGATGTCTAAGAAAGCATGGGTTTGCACTGTGTGGGCAGACCCTTTGTAGCAGATTCTGTAGGGTCTTGATCCCATCAGTCGTGAAAACTCTGGTGTTCAGTGGGATGGGAAGTGGAGGAATCTTACAAGAAAAATGATCGTTTGGCAAATCCTTTTTTTTTTTTTTTTTGTTTCTTCCTTTTTTTTCCCCCTAAGTAAATATACTCTTGCAAATTATTTAGTTACAGGAAATTTTATGGTGTGTTAAGCCAGGCTGTTCAGTGTGATTTCAAACAGATCTAGCCAAGTGATCTGCTGAAGAGAGGGTTTTTCTCATCAATATTATTTTCATTTTAAATTAAATGCTCTCAGGAATGGATTTTGAGATTAAATATTGATCCCGTTACCCACCATGTAGAAAGTACATGTAAACACTATCTGGAATACAGAATGATATACTGTAGAAGAAGAAATAGTTTTAATTTGTTTTTGCATGGTTTTCAGTTGAAACCACATCCCTGTGGGCCAAAAACTGTGTCTGAGAACACCTCCAAAGCAACACTTAATGTGTGTGTATGTGCATTAATGAATTTCTGTTCTCAGTGAAAGAGGACTGCACGTCTCAGCACTCTGAATAAGAACAGAGCATTCAATCCCTCTCCATAGCAAATTCAGCCTTCAACAAGTTAGTTCTTCCAGGGATGGCAGTGATGCAAAACTGCTTTGCAAATGTTTTTCTGGGTTTTGTTGCTAGGTGATGACTTGGAAAACTTTGCTATTCCTGCTGAGAGGTTTAAAAAAAAAAAAAAAACAGGCCTCACATTAAAGAGTATAAAAAATAGGCCATCTTGCTCCCTAACTCCCATTTCCTAACTCCTGGAGTCTGCACCCTCTGTGCCTTCTACACTCTCACATGCCCCTCTTTCCCCCCTGCCTTGGATCTGCTTGCCAGAAACTGGAGGCCCAAAAACACCACTATTACCATGTAAGAAAGGGAGAGAACATTAATCTTTCTATCCCTGACCAAAATAAGCAATTCTGCAATGTGCATTGATTTATGCTGGCCTTTTCTTTCTACTTAAATTTTACTGTTTTTTAATTTTCTTAATCCAAACCTGAGTTAACAGATTAATTACTGACGAAGCAATTGCAATCACCTTCATGTATCAAGGAACCAGAAAGCTTTGAGGGTGACGCCACTGCAGCTAAGTGGATAATGTACCTGGGCTGGATGCAAAATCCCTTGACTGGCAGCATGGTGGAAATTGATGAGGAAAAGATCTAGAGGTGACACTGTGAAACCAATGAAATAAGGTGTGTTTATTCAATTCACTGTTGAATTTTGTGTTTGTTGGGCCATTTTTGATGTCTTATTATCTAAGTTTCCAGAGAGGTAACCTTGAATTAGTACATGTCTAAACACAGCATGCTCAGAAGCAGTTAGCCACTGCTGCCCTCTTAGCTATTTCTAAAATCAGGGATTAAATTCTTGTCCTATAAACTGAATATAGGAACAAACATTTGTTGTGTATTGGGTCTGGACCAAACTATCAATAATGATTAAGAATTACCATGGGCAGAAGCTAAAGTCAGAGGAGCAAACACCTATTTTCACCAGCCAGAAAATGAGGATCCCTGGCCTTTGTAACCTTAATGTGCAGTCTGGTTCATTTGAAGCTTAATCCTGTTTCATCATGTTGGCCAAGTAGGAAGACCCTAAATCTCACCTCCAGTGAAGTTCTTGGCATTTGACAATAGTCAGTCTCTTAAGATGATAGAATTTCTTGAGTGTAACTGGCACTGTATAACTCTAGTGAATGACATAAAGCCAAGAATTCCAGGTCCTAATCCTGTAAATCTTTGCATTCTCTTTTAGAATCTATTCACATGAAAAGCCCCCTTGGCTTCAGAGACACGATTTATATTCATGACTCTACATGCACGAGGGGTTTTGTCTGATCAGGGTCTAAAATCAGGAGAACCAACGAGCCTCTGTATCTGACTGGAGTTTCCACCACCCAGTTCTAGAAGGCTTTTGGAGGTTGTGGGTTTGGCTCTGCCACAGGACAGTGTTTTCTCTCCCTGCACAGCCTCCACAGCAGACGCACAAGCGTTAGCAGTCACTTTAACACCTCGTTACTTACCCTGCGATGGCAGAAGTCATATCCTCCCACGTCAGTAAGCAGTAACTTGGAAGAGGGGTAGGGAAGAGGTGCTTGTGGGTGGATCTCAGGCAGTCCTTTCACAGAAACAAGTAGCACAAACATTGCCCTAAAAGGCTGATGAATTGCTGCCTGCTTTTTAATTTTTCCACAAACTCACGTAAGTGAGGATGCATTCAGTGACAGGTGAATTAGCTGCTCTTCAGCCTTCATTATGCAGGGTGGATGGCAACCTTACTTTCAGGGATTCAGACACCCATTTCTTAACTATGAATTCATCACTAGAAGAAAAATTACTCATTGCAGCACTCCTGTGCAGAATACTCCAAGAGAAGGGAGAAGGCTGGATTCTATGTAGAAAGGGGACTTCTTGTGGTTGCTGGTGTTTATACCTACTCACTAGCCAGCTTTTAGCTAAAGCTCTTCAAAGGTACTAGCTCAAAATTAACTGTTTATTGTCAGAACAGTTTAGAGTGAATTTACCCCACTTTGTAAGTCTTCTGGTCCTTGTTTGGATGATGTCAAGGAAGCTTCTCACCAGCGTTTGAACTTTTGCTTTCCTTCGCTACTTGTCTGCAAGCAAAATGCTGTGAGTCAGTCACTGTTGCTGTGATAACACTTCCTTAGAAGGTTGCTTCAGTCTACTCCACACATGCTAATGTGTTTTGAATGTGGGTTTTGGGTTTTTCATAATATTCATCTGCTTAATGGTCTGGAATCATTTACAGGCAGTAATTTTATTATTTGGGGTGCAAAAGTTATACAGTAGTTTAAAAGAAAGGCAAAATCAACAAAGAGCTTTTTACTCCCCATCATTCAGTCTCCAGTTTAGGGGAATCAGCCACTGCGGAAGATCACTACCAAGAGCACAAGTGGACGTGTCAAGTATGTGAGAAGGAAAAGAGGATTTTAATCTGGTTTTAGAACAATAGTGAAAACAATTTTTAATAGTGCAATGTCTAGTGAGAGTAGTTCACTTACACACCAGCACTGTGACAGATGCCATAGAAAGGATTGTGAGAGGTGGGTCAGAGGGGACTAGCACCAGTGTCTACAGGAATCTCTCTCCCAGGCTGGTGGCTGAATTCTGGCAGGGTGAGGTGGCAGGGGGGTTGTGCTCAGCTCTGCAGTCTCTGCTTGTCTGTTTTCCTGTGGGATCAAAGGCTTACAAAGGTGTGCTGACCACATCCATTTGTGTGTCGCCTGCTAATGAATTTTGAACTGATTTGTTGATTTCATCTGAAATGCACAAGAACATAAGTTCTCAAAGATCAGCAAGTTCCTACAGGTTTCAAGAGGTTTCCAATTAGTCTTGAGGAAGGGGCCCAAACTGTAGAAAATCAATATAAGAAAGGGAAAAAAACCCAGCAAAACCCACATATAAATGACCAATTATGTCAAATACTTCTAGTGGAACTCCATCCTCAGACACCAAAGACAATGACGAGGTGTAGGAAACCAGGCTTCATTAGCTTCATTAGTTTGCAGAACTGCTTGTTCCATTTTGGGTGGTTAAACAACCATAAGAGAAATTCATTGCTGAAAGGAGAGTAAGATCTGAGAAATGTGTGGGGACAGTGAATGATGGCTCCAGCAGAGCTGTTACTCGACCAGACACATTCAGTAGTCTATGCAATGAGATGTCCAAATCCAAATGACCTAATTACCTTAAAATGATGAGAGTTTGGAGGAAGGTGCAACTGTCTAAATATTTGGAAATTTAGACCCTTGGAGCAAAAGCCAAGTCTGGATAGCTGAGATAGCAGATGAGCTAATGATTGTTTGGATTTCATTATGACTGGCAACCTTGTGTTGAATACCAGGAACAGTCTGGAAATTCCATTTAAAGATGTGTCTTGGATCAAACAAATGATCTGCAGGCAATTAGTTTGCTGTGAACAAATTGTCTAAGGGCAGATAGTGTAATAATGGCTCCATGCTTCAGGAGTTTTCCAAGGGAAATAAAAAGTAATACAAAGAATTACTGAAACCTCTTTCAAGATTGAGTGCTTTGCAGAGGGTTTTAGCTGGGTGAGCTCATATTTGTCTACAGCAGGAACAGGACCTGTCCGTTTTCCAAATCCACATTTCTGACAAACAGCCAGCAGCAGAGAGGAGCCCTGCAGTGGCATGAGTGAACCAGGGAATCAAGGAAACAGCAGTAGAGGTAGAGGAGATAGAGATTTGCCAGAAGGACCTGCTACAGAGCTGTACCCATAGGTAGGAAATGGCAAAATCATCTTGGGAAGCCTGAAGTTTGGCCACAGCAGTGATTCAACCACGCTGTGTGCCAGCCAATTCAAAGAAGCTTCATTACTGTGTCAGAAAGTAGCAAGCAAGGTGCATTATTTCAGCCTCTGAGAGGATGAGTAAGCAGCTTCTGGCTCTGCTCTGGACAGACTGGAGCAGGGACAGAGCAGGACCCAAAATTAAAACATCAGAGAAATCAGCCCTGTAGTAAAATGCCTTTCAGTGCTACTGAAGAAGGCAATACACGAATATTGTACAGTGTCTTGAAAGGGTAATGCCTGACTGCAGAAAAGGCTCCACGTCCAGTAAAGGAATTAGATCACTGCTGAGGAGGTGCTGCTGGAAGTGATCCCTGAGCAGTGCCACTCACTCACACGGGAGAGCATTGCTGATACTTGTATTTGCAATCAGGATGCACTCTGCACCTATTTTGTTCACTAAATAGTAAATGAGTTTTCTGTCACGCTGAAGGTGAAAATCAAAATTTTCAAGTAACTTTTTTTTTTTTTTTCAAATAGTTTCAGCAGAAGAAGGAATTGGAGTGAAAATCCAAGGTGATGCCTTTGGTGCAGGCTCTGTCACTGGGCTGGTAATTGGAAGAAGAGACCATTGACATGATATTTCAAGGCTCACCCTTCATCCTTTGTTTTTCTTACAACTACTCAAAGGGGATTTTATTTTTATTTCATTTCAGGGCAAATAGATCCAAATCAGTCATATCCCTCTACATAAAGCACAAGTATCTTTTTCTTCTTTTTTTTTCTTTTCTTTCTTTTCCTGCATTGTCAGGAAAGGAGGAATACATAGGTTTTGTTCTGCTGTTTTCTAAGCAGGCTTTGGTTCAGCAGCCAAAATGTTTAATGCCTGCTCACCTATAGCCAGGAGAAAACATCCTCATCCCTTGGCTCTCTAGACTTTGTATGCAGAAAGGGAGCTCACTGAGGGGCTGGAGCAA